>NW_017728998.1:10538143-10539297 GCF_001723915.1 Gavialis gangeticus | reverse complement strand
TTCTCCAAATGAAAGTGATTCTTGACTCTCAGCCATAGTAAGTATGTTGGATCATAGCCTGCCTTTCTTCTACATGAGAAACTCTCCTGCAGGATGGGTCTACTGCTTATCTGTCCTCTATTTCAGATACAGCAATTCTGTTTGACTGTCAGTGTGCATTGCAAGGCACCAATATGTACCCGTGCAAAATGTTATAGCCATCCACATCCTTACTGAAAACTGCAAAAAGACTTGGAAAAGAGTAATTCAGTCTTTAGCAGTTGGTGATCCCCTTAAAACCTACTGCAAGGGGCTGATCCATAATCTGCTGATGCCACCTGGAGTCCTTCCTTTTGAATCTTCAACAGCATTCAATCAAGTCCTAAATGTACAGCTTTAAGAAAAAATATATTCAAATGCCAAATGCATTCCCATACCTTGGACATTTTGAGTGCAGCTGCTTGCACCTAGTTTAGCAGAGCCAGGGCCACAGGCTAGAAGGATTTGCTGTTGTGTCTTGTAGTATCTACATCTCATAAATTACTGAGCCTGACCTCTTAAAGGCATGAGACAGTCATAAGTGACCTCCGGGGTCAGGGTTAACAGGATTGTAAAGGCTGATGATGAATAAGTACAGAGAATGTTCCTGCAAATGGTTAATCACAAGAGTAATCCATGCTCACACAAGGAAATCCTTTGCATAGGGTAGGGGGCTAGCTGGATTGAGGCCCTTGTTAGCATATGCTGTAATTGGAAACGTCTTTAGCTGCTGTTTTTCATCTTCCTGTTGTTAAGTGCTGCACACTGCACTTCTAGGCCCTTTAGCCAAAGAAAATTACATGGCAAATCCAACCCATGCGCAAATAAAGAGCCTGCAATGAGTACATCCATGGAGCTCAAGGACAGAACAGGAAACTTCTCCAGTTACAGGATGTGACAGGCAGCTAAGTCTCCGATTCATCTAAGGTCCCTCAAATCCACAGTGGGGCTTGTGTTTCCCTCTAATTTCCCTGCAAAGTGGGATAAATAAAACTGCCAAACAGGAAGCAGTCACGTATATTTCCTGCTTCCATGCAGGCAGTGTCCTCCAACATATGGGCAGGACACCCATACTAGTCCCACCAACTTCCAGGCCCTCTCAAGCTGCAGGATTTGACTTCATAAAAATACGTAAG
>NW_017728998.1:10528798-10533143 GCF_001723915.1 Gavialis gangeticus | reverse complement strand
ATATGGGCAGGACACCCATACTAGTCCCACCAACTTCCAGGCGCTCTCAAGCTGCAGGATTTGACTTCATAAAAATACGTAAAAGTTGACAGCATTTATAGCCAGCCAGAGAGTAAATCCTCCATGCATCTGAACATAAACAACATCTCCTTATTCGTTGTGCTGTATTTCTTTGGTGAAAATAAAAAAGCACTCCTGAACAAGAGGTGTAGGTTGTAGCCATGTTGGTCTAAGGACATAGGCTGACAAGGTTCTTTGGGTGAATCTGATATCTTTTATTAGACCAACTTAAATAGTTGGAAAACAATTTTTAAGCAAGCTTTCGGGTTCAAAAACCTTTGTAGGGTTTTTCAATCCGAAATCTTGCTTAAAAATTCTTCTCCAACTATTTAAGTTGGTCTAATAAAAGATATCAGATTCACCCAAAGAACCTCCTGAACAAGAGACATCCAGCTTGATTCCATTAAAACCCAAAGAGAAGCAAAAAGAGTGGTTTTAGGTGAACCTGAAGAGCTGAATTTGTATTTTTTGTCTTTCTCTGGGTACTTCTAACACAAGACTTGGAAGCCAACTATAACTTGAGAGCTGAGTGTCATGGGGTTTTTTTCTGTATTTGAGCCCTGGAGAAGTTCAAAATTTTCATTAAATGCATAGCTGTTTTCTTCCAGTTGGCAATGGAGCATTGTATCTAATTAATACTCAGTGTACATTTCATGATCTAATGCAAAATTATTCACTTAGGCTGAATAATTATTGTTTATAAGCATTCTCCACCGTTACCACAACCAGTCTCAACATGTTCACAACCATCTTTAAATCTGTTCATATAATCTAGGTAGTGCTTATATAAGAGCTCTCTTCCCTATAGGTCTTGCCAGACAAAGCATCTCTTCACTACCATAGTACCTTATTGACTGTTCTCCAGCTTATTTGCCCAAATCTCCCTCTCCAGTCAGTCAGTACCTCAACTTTGCTGCTGTGTTAATTTTGTAGAGGTGAAGTTCACCCCTGTGCCCATATGGGTTAACTACCACTTCGACTTCTTTGGGACTTTAGTAACAAATATGCCTCACGTGTGCCCCGTGCTCTGGGTAGATCCAATAAAATAGTGGACTTTCTAGCCCAGTGGATGAATCAAGAAGAAAAAAAAAAAGTTTTGGTTCAAACCAAAGGGGAACCTTGGGGGAGAAGGGTCATCAGCGTTTTAAAATGTTATATGTGGCCCAACTGAAATCTGTCATTTGACCCAAAATGCAATGTTTTGATTTGTTTTGGCTTCTTTTTAAAAGCTTTTAACCACTTTAAAAAAATCAGGACAGCTGTTAAACAAAAAATCCTGTTTCCATACACAAAGCCAAAAAGTCACATTTTAAAAATACTGAAAAGTAAACCAACCAAAATAAACCACTTGAGTTTAAAAAGTCAAATTCAAATGTTTTAATGTTTTAAAAGTCTCCCCAGCACATTGAGCATCCACAAACCAGTTGGCTGATCTTCTCCATTACGGTTCACTAGAGTCTTTGACTACTAGCAACCCTTCTTTTTTAAGGGTTTCCCCTCATAAGAGGCACGGTCGGTTTACCTGTGCTTAGAGGCCAGTGCTGTAATATGCCTATCCTGCAACCTGCATCACCAGAGCTGAGGCTGAAATATGCTTTGCACTAGAGCTGGATAAATGTTTTTGCAATGAACATGCTCTGAGATCATGATATCTGGCCATTCCTTCCACTGCTTCTCGCTGGCATCATACATGTAAATAGAGATATTTTTATTTAAAATTCCACTCTTAACACCCAGGCGATGCTCTGAAACAGTCATTAACAAATGATAATTGACTTTATCGGCCCAGAACCACCTTTGCTTCACTTGGGATGCTTAACTACTGGCATGGTCAATTATCTAGCAATAATGACTGCTGTACGGTAGGTCGCTGCTTAATTTCACAGCCACCAATAGCTCATGGGCTAATATGCATCCAGTTCAAAACACAGCAACTCTCCTTTCACTGTAAGGTTAATAAAACATATATTTAAGGCAAGAGTGTCATTATAGCATGCAGCTTAGTGAAAAGTGGTTTATTTTTTTTCCCAGACTCCTTGGTTATTTAGACAGTCTGTTAGCTAGTGTAACAATTTATTTGAATGGCATTCACCAGGACAAAAAAGGAACATCTTTAGTAATAGTGCTGCATCAGTTATCTGCTGCTTGTAAACCTGCTTTCCCGACCTCTCGACAACAAGGGAAATCAGACATTTTCACAGGAGTGGAAGAACTTATACAATTCTGTTTTATGTAGAACTCCATTTCAGGCCCCAAGGAACTGCTTTTTCATTTTACTGTTGCCCTTCTCTCTTCACCCTGACCTGCCTCTGTATTCCCCAGCCACTCAGCCTTTATCTTCATGTACAGAGGGCAAAAGCATGCTATTCTGTGCACCGTTCTGAAGAGGCATTCCTGAAGAATGAACACACTCGTGCTGCTACAACCTGACAGCAATATCTCCCTGAAATATTATCACTGCGCGCTCGTTACATATTAAAATGGACTAAATGATGCGTTATCTGCAGAGGAGAGAGAACTAATAAAGGTCAATAATTGCATTTAAAAGAAGCCCAGAACCTACAGGTCACCGTGTGCGTTATGGGAGGCAAACTCTGCAAAGGGAAAGATGGTATTATTAGGCTTTAAAAAAAAAATTCCAAATGGAAAAATGTATTAATTGATGAAGGCAAATCATGATGTGAGGCTTAGGGCATGTCAAAGATGCACAGAAGCCTGGAGAACGTAGTGACACATGAAACTGGAGGTCTGGTGAACTTTCATATGCTGGATGTGCTAAAAGTGAAAGGTTTTGAAGTCAGGCTTGGACAATTCATTTTGCATTGGTGAGTACGTATTCTGTGGCAAGTTATGCATCTCTTTGTTCATACTTACTACATGTATGCATGCAGCAATGGGCAGGTCTAAGACCCCCCAATCTGCAGAGTTGAAGCTTTTTTACAGCAAATATTACATATATAAAAGTGCACGAGTATCCAGATTATCAGACCCCCTGCTCATTAGCTGAACATAATGGAGCACTCCAGGAAGATGAATGATCAGGAACCATGGTGGGCATCCTAGCATCCCCCTCCACCCCAGAAGAGGAATAGGTGTTACAAATACAGACAAGTCGTTTCTTTCATACTCATTTCTCCTGCTTCTACAATACCGCATATTGCATCCATGGCTCTTCCATGCACTATTTGTTCAGTAGAAATCAAAGGGTCCTAATTGTGACAGGCCATCAAGTTAGTTTGAGGAAAGCCCAGCAGTGCTAGTAGCCAGCCACACATGTGGAAAGAATGAGGCTGGCATCTCATCCAGCTGCCTTTCACTCCCCAGTCCAAACAGCCAAGGATCCATTTATAGCTGGGTCAATTGTGAATGGCCTTCAGCATGAAACAGGAGCAGGGCTCCAAATCATGCCTCAGGAGCTATAACAAGACACCTTGATCACTCTGTCACCACACACCGAAAGCCTAGTGACACTAACTGGAGTCTTTTTACTGAATTCAATAGACTTCAGATCAGGTCTTTAAGCAGGAGACTGTACAGAAACCAACCAGTGGGTGTGGAATCAATTCATGATGGCCTAAATCTCCATAGGCCCCAGCCCCGTTCATAGCTCTGCTTCTTTAACTCTGATGAGTCTAGTCCTGAATCAACATGAAACACCAGAGCTCGTACTATGATCAGCATGTGAACGTGTGGGGGAAGCCTCATGGCCCAACAACGTAAGTCATTCTTTTTAAACAAATAGGTTCTTAAATACCAATTGATTGTTAAAAGGGCACTTACCAGGGTTTATTAAGTACATAGAACATAAATCCGTTTGGCATGCAATTAATTCAAAATTACATGAGCGCTAAATGTGCAATTAAATCTGCAAGGAATGTTTGGGCCTTTAGTTGGCATTTACAAAGGAAGCTACAAGAAGTTTATTAGCTAGCAATTTATTGCTAAAATACTGGCAATTCATGAGTATGTTGATTGAAATCTAACTTGCTATTGCTATATTGTTATAGGCCAATTAAAGGTCTAAACAACCCTTTCAAGTAAATTAGGAAACAACAGAAGTTTTATGTATTATTAAGAGTGCCGTTAGCCATAGGAGCTAGGTTTAGCTGTTGTACTAAATCTCAACAAGTGTTCTTTTCCCCAGTTGCAGAGCACTTACTGTGCCAGAATTATCTTTAGAAGACACTTAAATGCTTGTGAGATACGTTTTTAAAACCCAAGGGGGTAGCAGAGACCTGTTGGCAAAGCTGTAGAAATGCTGTTGCACTGAGATTTCATCAGGCAC
>NW_017728998.1:10494445-10523798 GCF_001723915.1 Gavialis gangeticus | reverse complement strand
TATCTTTAGAAGACACTTAAATGCTTGTGAGATACGTTTTTAAAACCCAAGGGGGTAGCAGAGACCTGTTGGCAAAGCTGTAGAAATGCTGTTGCACTGAGATTGCATCAGGCACCATGAACTAGTTTCTATGTCCAAAGCACTTTTCTATAGACTTTTTCCACCCAAAAGCAGAACATGAGTGGTGCTCAGCTTCAACAAGGGAACAGGATGTTCCAAAAAGACTTGAGCATTGTTGTTCTCTTACTCTGGAAAGCTCTCCTCTTTCCCTGGCAACTCCCAAATTCATTCTTTCCTAAATTAAACAGATACCTTACTATCCCATGAAAATCCTAGCTGCTTCCTTCCCTAAGCTGTATGCACATACTGGGCAGTACCTTATCTTGGTCCTACCACATTGGTACAACGGTCATCTCCAGTACACACAACCAACTGTGACTGCTTATGTATATGATCTACTGAAAAGCAAGGAGAAAAATGCTTTGAGATCCAGCAATAGCAATATAAAGGGTACCAAATGTCTTTTTTGATTTTAGTTTACCAATGCAAGAATTGAGTCAATTTTGAAGGGCCTGATCCCAGATCTTCCAAACTTTGGGCAAATTTGAATCAAATTCTAGACTTCCTGGCTTAGGATTCATTCTACCATGAGCTAAATACTGAAGCTGAACACCCACATTTGGGGGAAATGCATATACCACAATTAACTTGGATATAAACTTTGTAGGTTTGGGATTCATTTCACATACATGCTACTCGCAGTAACTCCACTTCAATGACCATTCCTCCATCTCTATGAAACATCCTTGCTCCATACATTCTCTAATGTGCATATTTTGCTCCTACTCATTGCCTCCAACCTGTTGTTCTTTTTGCCTGGCTTAATACCCATCCCCTCATTGTTGCTCACTTTTGGTTAATGTCTAGGGCCAGATGTACCACTACTTTATTGTGTTTAGATCAATACCCCTATACCTTCATGTGGCCACTGAACACTGTGGGAGCTCCTTCTTGGGCTCAAGTACATGGGTCAACCTGAGTAGAGTTCATTCAGATGATCTCAGAGGAAGCTGACTGATAGCTCCAGCCCTAGAATCGATGATCTCCAAATCCCTTAGAAATCTCCAGACATCTTGAACTTCCATCGCCTCAGCCTTCTCATTTATTAGCACACATTTGCCCCTGGTGTGCATTTTTGGGCTATCAATGACAATGGTGCAAAGATTTTGTAGCGGTAGCAAAAGATTAGGAAAAGTCATAGGAAAGCAGAAAAAGATATTCTAAGATTAATCTACTGGGGCCAGGAGTCAGAACTAGCCATGAATTAGGAAATAGGAACGTGGTATTTAGGGAGAAAGAAAGGAGAAGAAAGTTCTTCATACTGAAAAACAAAGGGATAAAATAAAACAGTAGACAGACAGAAACAAATTAGGCATGACCAGCATGTGCATCACTCTTGCCTTTTTTTTGTATGTCATAACACTGACTTTCACACGTACCTTCGTTCTTATCCCAACTGATCCAAATGGGGAAAAGCTTTCCACCCAGCCTTTGCACCTGGGATCAGATATAAGACATGGGAGTAGGCTGAGAACATTGTAAGGTGTGTTCAACCCCCAAGGCCAGCCCTATTAACCTTTCAATTCATCTACCATTCTCTGATAGAAAATACTACCAAAAATGTAGCCATCTTATATTGCATCAAGCCTAAACTGCTAGAATCTCAGCAGTGGTATACAAGCCAGTCAAAGGCCAATAACATATAGTGCCAGTAAATAAATTAAGTTTCAGAATGAGAACAGGTCAGTTTTTGATCATACCATCAATAATCTGCAAAGGGACATCTACTAAATATTATTTGAAACTTACTGTGGACAGAGCTAGAAATGGAGGCAAATGCAGCAGGGGAATAGATGCTGCCAGAGTTTTATATATGCATATATATACACACATACACACACACACACACACACACACACACACACACATATATACACACACGTTTTCCCCAAAACAAATCATACAATTAATGCCAAGATCAAAGAAAAAAGGTGACAAATAGAAATTAAAAGTATTTATGCCTTTATATTTCCTTCTATAAAATTATTCTTTCCTTTCTTTTCTTATGTGTTGCCTCTTTGTACTGAACCAGGGAATTAATGACAAGCTCACTGGGTTTAAACATGGAGGATGCCACAACTCTTTGCTTCTCATGACCCAACATATCTTAGCTTTAAAGGTGAAATTACTCCAAGGCTGTATTCTTAGTGCCCCTGCAGGAACTTAGTAACATCAAAAAACTTTGTCAAATGTAACACAGTTGAGCCCAGTTTAAAAACCCTGCTCAGCACCTATCCAGTACAAGAAAAAGTATAGGACACTGCAGATGAAGAGGATAAATCATCATTAGAGCACCACACTTGTTTACCCTACACCGGGCATGCTCGTCTCCCCTGAAGTCCAAGGGAGTTTGCAGCTGACATGAATACTGGCAACGTTAGCCTCTGGTAGTGTTCAGCCCACTCACTTAATAATGTCTGCCACTTCTGAAACAATAAAATAAATGTAACCAAGCCAACCTAAATACAAAAGCCACGAGGGAGTATTCAGTTGTATTATGTAAAGAGCAAGTGTCAGCACTCATATACCACTCTGACTGACACCTTAGAAATACCTGATGTTGCAGCAAACTTGACATTTTGGAATTAAGCCATATATATCTCACTTTATTCATATGTGGAGCTCTATATAGGTGCTGGGAAGGCAGTAAGAGGAAAGAAACAACTTGCAATGTTTTCCTGTAAGAGAACAAACTCACAGTTCCTTTGTAGTGCCACCTTGCCTGCTTACTTTCAATCTTTAGTGCAAGATCTAATTCAGATGTAGGGAACAGTGGGTGCATCTACACATGCCCATTTACTGTGCAGTAACCGAAATGACTACACAGTATGGGTGCATGTCTACACATGCACACCTGGACAGCACAGTAAATATGGTGACTTATGCCGACTTGAGCATAAATTTGATACTTGTATCGTGCAGGTATCAAATTTATGCCTGATTAGTTACTGTACAGTAATGCATGTGTAGATGCCTTACTGTGCAGTATCACTGTGTGTGTGGACTGACTCGGGACTAACTTTAGTCCCGAGTCAGTCTACACACAGTTAATATGCTTTTAACTCCTCCACATGTAGACACCAGTCTATTCCCACTTACTGCGCAGTAATTTACTGTGCAGTAAATTTAAGCTGGGATTAAATGCATGTGTAGACACAACCAGTGAGAATGAAACTCTGTTTGGGGCTGTTATTGATAGCTTTTATCAGATCCATGCACTGCTTAGGTGAGTTGTCTGCCTGGATGATTAATCAGCTCTGAGCTTTAGTTTTACATATTGATGATCTTAATTTACATGTAATTTTCATTTGATCCTGACCCTGTGTTTCTCAGCCTCCACCTCTTTTAAAGCCACAAAGCAGTTGGATCTAAAATTTCATCTGTCTCTGTTTTCCGTTTCACATCCATCAAGCAGTGGATGAAAAGTTCATGGGGTTGCTCCATTGAGGTCCCCAATCCTAGCTGATGTAGAAGAGGGGTTTTATATAAGCAAATATATTCATGAAAAGCAGCAACAGAGCAGGATTTACCGGCACATGCCCTGAGTTATGACGAGGACTGTGTCAGCTGAGCTATTTTCAACATTCTTTTGTTTAGGGTTGATTAGAAGTGTGATGTGAAAATTGCAGCTTCCACTGGCAGCCCAATAAATATAGGCACAACCGCTTTGTGAAATCGTGCTGCTCCTCTCCTTTGTCACCTCCTCCCCTTAAAAATTAAGTGACTGAAAGGGCTGCATTCATTGCACAGGCAGGTTGCCCAAGGAAACCAGAATCTCAGTGGAAGGCCCTCGGTTTTTAGAATAGTGACAGAACAATAGCAAAAATACAAGCAGGTGGATCTCCCATCCCTTTTTAAAAAAATAGTCCGGGGGGGGGGGAGGAGGATAAAAAATATTATGAATAAATATCTAAAAAACAATACGCCTGCATGCTTACACTGAGCTTTGTGTCTTTACAAAGCAAATGCAATTAGCAATTAGTAAGAGCTAACACACAAACCTGCAAGTCCTACCCTGCACTAAGCTACTACACTTTAAATGCGAGTCAGTCCATTGACTTAAATTGTGGTACTTTGGATTTACTGCAGCACAGCTGAGAGCTGTGTTTGGCCAACCGATTCAATGCAAAAGATGTATTAAACACGCAAATGCCGGTGTGCCTGTAAATCTACATATGTGGAGTGTAGCATTAGAGCGTTACCATATCTTTTTTTTTGGGAGTGGGTCTTCACATCCCAAGGTGATTTCCCCACTGCTCTTTTATTGCTGCATTTAGCAGTGAGTAATGCTTTTTGAATTGGATCATTTCCACAAAAAGTCTACTTAAATAAATGCCAGTGCTTTTGCAGGATCCATTGCATTTTCCCTGTCCCCTTCAGCAGCTCTGTGGTGCGGCAAGCATTTTCTTTTAAGCTCAAGGCTTAGCAGAGGCAGGGAAGAAAAAAAAAAGATACTCAGAAAAGAAAAGCAGCTTAGTGAACTTCCAAGTTATCTGGCTCAAAAACAAACATGCTTCTATCTCTTTAAATCTGCTTCCTCGTAACCACAAACATGTATGTTTTTCATAAAGCTCTGGAAATTGTACTGGACCCAAGGGAAGGTACCAAGTGGAAACCCTGATACCTTGAGATTAGAACTCTACTAGTCCTAAGGTACAGTGTGCTGTTTGTAACAATTATAGTAATACACCTGTACTACCATTGTCAGTGTGGAGTAGCCACATGGGGTCTCATTAGTATTGTATTAGGACTGCATGGGGAAACGGATAATGGCCTATAATGAAAAATGCCAAATTTTCTATATAATAAAAATGAACTTGATTAATGAAAATCACTTTCAGGGAAAGAGTTACAGCGTTGTTAGAAATAAAAAATGATGTATTAATCCGACACTCTTACAGATGGTCCCAACCTCCTGACAACTGCTATTCATTTGAGATGCTATTAGCATGCATAATTATGCTAATTAAGTTGTAATTAAGCACCAATTCTTCAGAGGGCTTTTTTTGTCTATCATTTAATACAACTCAGCTTCAAAGAGTGCTTAAAGCTTTACACAGTGTTTCATGAGAAAGGGGTTCCCAAGTTTCTTAGTAAAGATTTAGCAGCTGAGCCATGGAAGAGGGCCTGTAATCTTTGTTTTGGTTAAAGGGAAGCCGGTAAATAGAAGCAGGGTCTGCCAATTGTTGATAAAATAATTAACACTTTCTGCTAAAATAGTGCAGTTCATACTGGGACAATTACGGAACGGAGAAAAATGGTATAATTATCAATGGAGCCAATGCCAGTGGCCTATTATAGCTGCCACCCCTTAATTTGAAAAGGAGAATTTAGTGAGCAGTAGATTCCCGTAAATAATAATAATGGGACAGAGCGCAAAACTCTTACTCCTGGAGACGAGCCCCTCACACCGCGAGCAGTCCCACTCCCGGCACAAGCCGAGGCTCCTGAGGACAAGATGTGCCAGCATAACTTAACTTGATTTGCAAAACAATGTAGTTAAATCAGTGCCAAACCTTTTTAGTATAACTGGAACCTGTTCCCCATTGGCTTGGGGCTAGATTCACAAGGGGCCTCCAGCTAAGATTGCTCTTCTAGCTTATGCAGGGTTTTGTTCCAGCTTAACCACATCAGCTTCAATTCACAACACTGGGTTATATCAACGCAACTTTCTTGTTTAGATAAGGCTTCAGCATGGGTAAGAGGGTCAAACTCAGACATCATAATAACCATTGCGTAACATTTCTTTGCTAAGATTATTTCCTCTAATGTTTGCTAGAGAAACTACTTGTGAAAACAAGCAGAAACCAAAACCCGGGTTTGCAATTCCTGGCAATACATCCCCTTCTCTTTTTCCTCTGCTGGGGTGCACTCTGAAAGTTGTATTATGAGAATTCCCCGTCTCCCTTCTTTTAGACTCAAGCTTAAAGTTCCCTTTTGGCAAAAAGGCCACTGCCACATGAAGCCAAGGGGAGATTTGATTTCTGACTGATTCAGCTGATTGCTTGTCTTGTGTGCAAAGCTGAAAAGGCAAACAGCTTTTAAAAAAAGGAAGCAAAAAAAATCTAGATCCTGATAAAAAATTAAACTATGTGCTGTATGCGCAAGTTGACACTGTGAATATCCAGGCTTGGCCAATTTCCTGGGACCTGAACATTTGACTCGTGAGAGCAGCCTACAAGACTTAAGCATTTTGCCTTCTTTAATATGTTGGGGGTTTTTTACCATTATCCCCGCCCCAACAGAAAATCCTTTGCCAATAAAGCCTAGATCAATGCGGTATGATATTCTTCAAGTGAAGCACTAAGCAACATATATGTGAAAATACATAAAATATATTTCTTAAAACGCACAAATCAGAAGCATGTGCAATAAAATTAAAAGACTCCAAACACTAATCTCCAAATAAACACAACTGGTTGTTGTTAAGGAAATGGTCCAGTGGGGATTATCTGAAATACTGTTATGCTCTTGACAACTTGGCTTTTTTATTTAGCGCTTTATGCCATCCTTTGCTCTAATTTCAAACTGGTCTTCACTCTTCACTTAATTCAGTTCTCTAACGCTGGATCGGTCGTTTGGCTCAGATTTCCCATGCAAAAGCAGAAAAGCCTGCTTCCCCTTCTAAGTGGGATGCTTTTAACCTTCAGGCTTTGGAGAAATAAAAGGCAAATTAGAGGCAAAGCTGGGGATGTTTGCTTTGAACCAAACAAGGAACTTTCCAAGCGAGTCTGGGCTGTTTTCAACGTGACAGAAAAACCCCAGGTAGGCAGATGCAATTCCTCAAGGGCCAGGTTTTCAGACTTCTGCAGATATAGAATCACAGGTAAAATGGCCATGATTACTAGGCGCACATGTATTTCTTTGCCGTACATGCACTTGTCATCACCCAACGAGACAATGTGCCATAACATGCAAGATGCTCACTGTATTGTTGCTGTGACTGCATGCACACAGCTGCACGGGCCAGGGTCTAAAAATCTGGTCCGAGAGGCTGAACTTTGTTCTAATGGTAATGCACATCTTCAAAAGAGCTGGCAAAGAAGCAACTCGAATAGTAGAAGCTGGGAAGACTTGAGAGCTGGGTGCATTACCCAAAACACCTGGTTAAAGATTGCTCATCTCCCTGACAGCAGCATGCAACCTGCATCAGTCTCCTGCTCTTTCAATGCTCCATTTGCTTGCATTTTTACTACAGTACTCACGCTGGCTTGCCATGGGTTTTCCTGCTTCTTTGACACTGAAATCTAGACAAGTACGGGACTGGCATAAACATCATGCTCTTTATTCCAGCATTTCCTTTTGCAGAGCTGACCGTTGCTGAGCATCAGAGCGTATTAGGAGATAAATAACCAAGAACCCAGTCCTGCAAAGTTCTCCAAGCCCCCAATCAGATGGAGTGCCTGAAGCCTGGTAGCCAATCGAGTCAGGCCTTATAAAACTATACTATTCTTCCCAAATATACCCAGAAAAGTTTCTTCCTCAAAAGTCTCTTCCAAAATACTCAGGTGACCTAAGAGCAGATGCCTAAATTTGCCCAAAGTTGATGCCTTGCAGAGAAAACTCATCCAGTCCAAAAGGTTTCTGGAGAGGTTCCTCACCTTAATGCTGCCAGGATTTCATTGTATGGTCAGTGATTTGTTAGGGCACCCAGCATCTTGGAGAGGTGTCTTGTACCGTTTTAGCAATAAACACACACAAATTCCATACAGCAAAAAAACTAAAGTCTCATTTGAAGTCAACGGCACCTGTGCCCTTAAGTCACTTAAGCAGCTTTGAAAATCCCACTCAGCAAATGCATCTCATCTAAACTGATCACCACTCATTCAAGATGGTATCTATGCACCTTCTCACTCGAATGCAGTGCTTCTCAGTCAATGCTCCACAGCTGGGTGGGTGCGAGGGCAGATACAGGAGCCATGCGTTGGACAACCACCGTCTGTCTCCCTTTCCTCCCTCCCCCAAGGTGCCAGGTGGCATCATGCTGAGGCAGTGCAGTACCTCCCAGATAGGACGGCATATAACTTAGGCTTTCGATGCACGTAGCCCAGGCTTTGCCATCAGAAATCCCAAACAGCCACTGCCACTATGGAGCCACCAGACCACATGAGCTCTTGTGCGCTTCTGGTATTTCCACCCAGCTCTCCTCCCCTGCTGTGCAGCCTGGGTATGATGGGCATCTTGGGAAGGCACTTGCTATCAATGGGATGGTAGCCAGAAGGTGCAGGAGCAACTGTACAGTCTGTGCCAGCTGCTGTGGGGGGAGCAAAAGTCCCTCTTAGGTCTTCCAGTACAAAGGACCTTTGGGTGTGGATCCACTCAGTCTGGCTAACAAAACTGAGGTCAGTGTTGATTCTGAGTGTGGCACCACAGATGGGCTAAATAGTCCAGATCCAGCAACAATAATGTGGCTAACCTGCTTTCAGTTAAAAAAGCAGGAGGGTCAGCTCTAGCTCTGGTAACTGCACAACGCCTTGCTCTGACATGGGGCTGCACTATGGTGGCTACACCACCCTCTTGCCAAACCTAGGTGGGCTACGTCCAGTTTTGGAGCGGGGGTTAAGGTGGGCTGTCGGACCAGAAGTGTTGAGAACCAAGGCATTTATCCTTACACTAGACCCACCCGTTCACTAAGCAACTTGAGGATGGGAAAGGAAACAGTACCCCGTGCCCTCTGCTCCCCGCTGCTTGTTATTTTTGGCTGTGCTATTCTGCCATCACGTGCTTTTCCCCTGAGGATTAGTTGTAGTCTGTGATCCCAAGCGCAGCTCCCTTTGATCATGTTATGACCTCCCCTTGAGGGTTAGTATGTGGTGCACATTATAAGGCAATAAAATGTCTTCAAGGTATTTTGAATAGCCTACTACTCAGCCCAGCACAGTTATGGACTGCATGGTAGAGACAGAGGCAGAACAGAAGAACTTGGACGCCTAAAACTGCCGTCCAAAAAGGCCTGCTCCGTGATCGTCTAACACTGAAGGTGCTTAAACTCACATGACACCTCTCATTTCCTAAGTGTGTCCAGCTCTGCCTTCTTGGCATGCCCAGAACTGCCTCAGTGTGAGTCACTAGGTACCTAGCTCGGGATCATACCCTATTTGAAGCCATAAAATAAGGCAGAGAAGCGCCTACATCTCCAGAGGGCTTGATCCAGTAGATGCAGCTGGAGCATACCTAGTGTTCCTGGGCACCACTGAGTTCAGAACAAAGTACAAAAGCTACACCCAGCTGAATTCAAGATTATGGACCAGGCTGGTGGAGCCTGCTTTCATATAATAGCCCAAAGCCAAAGGCAGCCTGGGTCTGTAGCCTACTGGTTAGGGCACTCAGCTGGGAGTGGGGAGGTCTGTGTTCTGGCACCTACTTCCCAAATTACTCCTGGCTTTCTATCAAATGACTGTTTTATGTGAAATCCATAAATGGTCTAGAGAGCAGACTGAACTCTAGGACTACGCCATCCCAGATGAGTGGCTTAACCATTAGGATACCAAGTCAGGCTCCTAATTACTTATTCTCCTTCTGGCTCCAAAATTGTTGAGGATTTATTGGGCGCCTCCATTTTTGCATGAAAAATCCCTACTTGCCTAGACTTGGGCTGCAGAGCATGCTCAGAAACAATCTAGCATAACCACTCCCCTGGGAGCCTAGAGATCTAGATTCTCAGTCCAGTTAGACCTGTGGATATCCAGTCCCACATCTTCCAATGTCCTAACCACCAAGCTCAGGGTTAGGGGCACCTTTTGCTCTCCTGTTGAAGCTGACTCTTTGGGTAGCCAAGAGAGCAAGGACCGCAAAGAATAAACAAGTGAAAGCACAACTTTAGCCTTGTGCTTCTGTCACTTCACTGGGAGAGATGAATTCTGGTTTCCCACTCCCACTGCCAAAGTTATTTCTGTCTTCTGCCCAATGACCATTTAATACAAAATGCACAAACTGCTCGCATCAGGGACCATTGTTCCCATGGAACTGCTCTCTTCACTGGGCCATAGAGTCATACCTCCTTTTTCTTGCTCTCTCGATTGCTTATGCATTTTACATTAGAGAGACATTGGTTGAAATAACCCTTACTAGATTAATATCCCCCCGCCCACCTCTACCCTTTGCAACAATAAATTACTGAAAGGGATGGCGTGTCACCCATCTGGAAGGCTTGTGTCACCTATGAAAAAATGATTTACAATGTGTATGATACGTGGTTGTGTGGAATAAAAGCAAAGACTTGAATCCTCTAACTCAAACTATTCAGGCCTTTTTCCTGTTTTTTTTTTCTTTGCCTTACATCGAGCCAATTGGAAACTACCAGAATTGCATGAAACTGGTTTGATGCTAACAAATCTGGGTTGCTCTTTCAATAAAGATTTTGTCAAAGAGCTGCATGTTCTTTGAATGTCAACCAGCCATTGGGTGTTGGCAAAAACCAATTTCTTTAAAGGAGAAGTTATTTAAAATACCGTTAAAAGTTGCATTGAGCATTCTGAAGTTACTGACTTTATCTGAAAAATCTGATTGGCACTGAAAAAGGTTGCTGGTTATTCATATAATGATGGACAGAAGAGTAACTACACGGATAAGATACTAGACTGCGTATCAGGATTTTTTCAGCTCTACCATAGTTTCCTTACACAACTTGGGGTATTCTATGTTTCAGCAAGACTTACTCTTCTCTGTGAAGCAGTTTGATATCTATATGCCAGTTTGAAATCTATTTTCAGCAAAATAAAATTTTTGGAAAGCCTCATATGACTTCAAAGTCCAAAACAGAGAGTTTTATTTCCCAGGGGTCTGATTTACATGGATGAACATAGGTTCTACTACAAAGTAACCATTATTTTTTTTATTTGGGCCTTACTAATAAAACCTCTTGATATCCTGTAGCATTTGGCACCCACTCCCAACTGAAAATGAATAGAAAGGTATGCCAAAATTGTTTGGTTTTTTTAAAGAATTATTGGGGGGGAGGGAGGTGTTCATGACTCCTCCCCTTCCCCTATCACCCCCCATTACAGGAGATGATCAGATTGAAATCTCATTTGTATCTTACAAAGAAATACAGATGCATTCAGTTTTCTCATCCCTGGTCTATTCTTTCAACTTTATATATTTCTCCTTTCCCCACTGTATACTTCCTATGTTGTATACTTTCCCAAACAAGAAGAGAGAATTCCCAATTGATTGCATGTTATAAAAAATAAAAGATGAATCAGTTGGGCTTGTTTGAAGAACAAACATAAAACAATTCAAAAGACTGGCTTTGTTTGCAGTAAGGTAACAAAAAGAAATGATTTCCACATTGGGGTGAAGCTGTGAAGGGTCCCTCTATGTACTGTATATGCTGTGACTTACAAATCAAACCTTAATAGGAGAAAGCCTTTCTGCTTTTTGACTTAGATGCACCATAATTATCAGGCTGCCAGAAGAGAACAGGTAAGGGCAGGCTGGAAGTGGTTATTACTAAGGTTCCCAAAGTACATACCAGTAGAAATTCAAGGGGAGTGTAAGGTGCACCTCTTTTCCAAAATAAAAAAACTAGACCACTTCAAAAATGACGATTTTAGGCTTGCAAAATCCTCATACCTAAAAACAGAAGCATAGCTTAAAATAATGGATTCTAATGTCACTACTTCCAGCTTCTGACTGCATAGTGACATGTTTGGTTCTTAAGGGACACTATTTTTTTCCCTGCAATTGGCCATCCAAATGCTTTTATCACAAATCAGTGGACAAGCAACATTAATACTTACTTTGAGCAAAGCTTTGGTCCTCACCACTTACCTCTACTTTCTGTTTCTACCACTTTTCATTGAGCGAATCCCTGACTATTGACTGCCACTCCTAGTAGATATAGGACTGTCATGCCAAGTAAACATAGAACAAGTTCTACTCAGTAGAGCAATAGGCCTTGAAGCAACATAAAGTCCCCCAAATGTTTAGATCACTGATATAGGATTTCAGGTTTCCCAAAATAAGTGGTACAAGCCAACTGATGAGTAGCTTCTGTAATACAGTAAAATCACAGAATTATTTTCATTGATTCATAGATTCATATATTGTAAGGGGCTGGAAGGGACCTTGGAATATCATCGGGTCCAGCCCCTGCACCAGGCAGGAAAGACAGGTGGGGTCAGGTGACCCCAGCAAGATGACTATCCAGTCTCCTCTTGAAGATTGCACCACCTCTGAAGAGAGCTTATTCCACAGTCTGGACACCCAGACCGTGAAAAATTTTTCCTAATGTTGAGCTTGAAATGGTCTTCCAAGAGTTTGTTGCCATTGCTCCTGGTTCTCCCCTGACATAGCGGTAAACTACTACCAAGTTCCCTCTCAGCCTTCCCTTTTTCAGGCTGAAGAGTCCCAGGTCCCTCAGCCTTTCCTCATATGGCTTGCCATGCAATCCTCTAATCATATGGGTGGCCCTTCTCCGGACTCTCAAGTTGTACCATGTCCTTGTTAAAGTGCGGTGCCCAGAACTGGATGCAGTACTCCAGTTGGGGTTTCACCAGTGCCAAGTAGAGTGGAAGAATCACTTCCTTCATCTTGCTGGGGATGCAACGATTGATGCATGCCAGAGTATTATTTGCCCTGTTGGCAACAGTGTCTCATTGCTGGCTCATATTCATGCTGTGGTCTATTATTACCCCAGGTCTCTTTCATTTGTAGTGTTGGTCACGTGGCGTTGCCAAGCCTTTAGGTGTGGAGGGGATTATTTGTCCCCAGGTGGAGCACTTTACATTTCTCAACCTTGAACTTCATCTGGTTCTGACTCACCCAACTTGCCAGCCTGTCTAGATCCACCTGTATCTGTAACCTATCTTCAAGCATGACTGCACTTCCCCATAACTTGGCGTCATCTGTGAACTTGGCCAGTGAGCTCTTCACCCCCTTATCCAAATCACTGATGAAAATGTTGAAAAGTACTGGACCAAGCACCAACCCCTGAGAGACACCTCTGCCCACTTCTCACCAAGATGACATAGATCCATTCATTAGGACTCTCTGGGTCCTACCCCACAGCCAGCTTCATACCCACCTAACTGTCACAGTTAAGCTCACTATCTTCTAATTTTCTCAGGAGAACATCATGGGATACCAGATCAAAGGCTTTTTGGAAGTCAAAGTATACAATATCCACCACTTCTCCCTTTTCTAGGTGGCAAATCACCTGATCATAAAAGGAGAGGAGGTTGGTTAGACAAGAGCTGCCCGTGATGAAGCCATGCTGGCTGCCATTCAGAATATTACCTTCTGCAAAAGCCTATCACACATAATCTCCTTAATGAGCTTTTCCAGGATTTTCCCTGTGATAGAAGTTGGACTAAGTGGCCTATAGTTACCCAGGTCCTCCATCCTCCCCTTCTTGAAGATGGACACAACATTGGCCCTCTTCCAGTCCTCAGGGACCTCTCCAGAGCACCACGAGTTTTGGAACAGTTTTGCCAGGGGCTGCACGATGACATCGGCTAGCTCCTTCGGCACGCTCAGATGGAGTTCATCTGGTCCTATTGACTTATGTATGTCTAATTTCTTTAATTGATCACACACCAGTTCTAGGGCAACAATAGGGAGGCAGTCATTTCTGCCCTGCTTATTCGGTACCCTATCCACCATGATTTTCACAGAAGCTGCCTGGAGAATAGGCTTTGGGAGCATTCTTGGTTATATCAGCAATCACCACTACTGAGCAAAATGCATCAAAACACCTGTTTTGTTTAGTGTGGTTGAACTGAGCCTACCTTTCATCTGATGGTCCCAAATGAAGTACTTTCAGCATGGCCTCATAATGATGAGTTTGGTAGTCAATCTGTATTGTTCCTGGGAGTGAAAAGGGTTACCATATTCAGAAGTGGTATTTAGGGAGCAGTTACTATTAAAGCAGCTGTCTGGGACTCAGTATTACTGGGTTGTATCTGGGATCATCACTGCCTGGCTGTGTGGCCTTGGAAAATTATTTACTGTCCCTTATACCTCTCCACCTCTAAAGTGAGTCTACTTACAGCTTCAGTGGGTCACCTTCAAGAAACATTTGCATTCCCACACTGTGAACATATATGATAATAAACCATGGCACATTTCTACACCTAATATAAAAACATCCCATTAAGGAGTTTATATCAAGGTACAGTCAATGCTTCTTTTTTAAAGTATCTTCTTCACAGGTGCATTGTTTGTCATGTTTCGGGGATACAGGCCATACTGGTCTACAGGCAAAAGGAATCAGAACTCTGGGTAGAGGTGATGTCTTTTATTAGACCAAACTAGATATTTGCAAAAAAAAATTCTTTATTTGCAAGCTTTTGGGCACACACTCCCTTCTTCAGGCATAGGAGAATGTAAAGATTGTAAAATTTAATTTAATTTACCATCTTTGCATTTTCCTATGCCTGAAGAAGGGTGAGTATGCCCGAAAGGTTGCAAATAAAGATTTTTTTTTGTTGCAAATATCTAGTTGTTCTAATAAAAGCCATTACCTCCACCCAGAGTTCTGATTCCTTGTGTAATTCATTAATTCATATTCGCAAAGCACACTAAGACCCTGCATAAATGGTCCTACAGAAATGGGAAGTGCAAACCGAAGTATTTTTTTTCTCTTTCCAGAAGAGCATCCAAAACACAACAGCACTTTTCCATGCTGAAGGGCAGCAGAAAGAAAGAATGCAGCCCTACCAAATCTCCCAGGCCAGCAGCACTTTCCAGCTCTGGGTTCTTCTTTTCTTCCTGCCATCAATTAGTCAGATTTTCACACCGTAAGGAGCAAGGGGAAAAACACATTAAATATTGCTAAGGAATCTAGACAACAGAAAGGAGTCGATCAAATGAGCCAAGCAGAAATCACTTAACTGGCAACAACTCCATTACACCATGGGCAATAAAAGACCTGCCACTCCAGCTTGACCTAAAATTAACAGATCTGTCAAGTTTAAGAGCAAGATTTCCTTGGCAGAAAAATCTAGCTTTCTCTTAGTCACCCCTTAAAGGCAAATCCTGCAGCCAGGATAAAGTTTGCTCAAGGTTTTAGTTACAGTTAATATATAAGCCAACAATGTTTACTCAATATTATATAGGCTTTGCAACACATACAGCTGTAAATTAGCTTGATATATTAGTGCTGTGCGGAGAAAATGAGACTGTCTGAGATCTGTAAAGCACAGCAGGTATTTCCCTTACGGTACAGAGATGAGCTCAGGTCACAGCAATAAAATCTGGCTCAACGTGCAGTGCTGCACAGAGGAGAAACAATCATAGGCTGCTGCCCTTGGATACACATACACAAAACACTCGCTGGCCTAAATGGCAGCTGCCTATACCTGCCCCAAAGGACCTTTCCATCCTTCACCCATTCCTTCCTTCATGCCTGTTCCAAAGCAGTTCCCATATTCTCCCAAACCCCTGCACCACGACTCCACTTTCTCTTCATTCCAACTCCCACATAACGATTGTTTCCTTCCAAAATGAAAACTTGCTGGCCCGTAAGGGGAAAAGATGACTAAGTATGGTAAAATCATTTCAGAGTTGACTCCTGTGGTCTGGGTGTGGACTTAGGATCTCTCGTCTTTCACATCAAAGCTCTCTAAACAGGGACTGTGTTAATATTTGTCTTGTCCAGCACCAAATGCACCATCAGTGCTAAGCAAATGGTAAAAGCAGGAGGCCAGGTTCCCAGTGCTTAGGGCAAGTGAAGAGGCAGAGCTCAAAGGTGACTACCTAGAGCCAGGCCTCCGGCTGCACAACATAGGGATTTTTGGCTTGCAAAATCCTTGTGTGTGAGCAGCCACAAGCAGAGCCTGACATGAGAGCTGCTATGTCATTCCCCTGCAGAGAGGGACTCTCTGGGGGACCTCCAAGGACAACCAAGAGAAGGCTTGTAAACACTGAAGCAGTGGACTGCTGCGCAGCTCCACTGCTCTTCCTATGAGCATGCATTTTTTTTTAGTGGAGAATGAATTTCTGTTCTCCAGAATTGCTCCTCAGCACTGCGAGAGCTGCACCCAACAGCCTAACACCATGTCTTGGGATTCACTGGTATAGGGCTGGCTCTAATTCAACTCCCCTTCCCCTTCCCCAGATAGAAATGACACGTGTGGGAGGGAAATGAGAGCAAAACAGCGGAGCAAAATGTGTACCAGCTACTGTGGACCAGAATAATGGTCGTCAAGACACCAGGAGAGGTTACAGCACCCTAAGGCTTCCCTAATTTTGGCTAAATGTTTAAGTTATCTCTTGCAGATCAAAGGAGCAGCTAAGTCACTTAAAGGCCCTCACTTGCACAGAGAAGCTTGGGCTTGAGGTTTGACATTGTAAAGAGATAGGGGCGGAAGTAACAAAGAAGTGCAAAAAGGCTTTCAGGAGATGTGGAGAATGCTGTAATTAATCTACAGGGCTGGGCAGTGGGAATAATTAATTAATCTACACGGCGGCCAACTCCATGAGCCATCTCTGAAAAGTCACTTTTGTTCTCTGTGCCTCGGTAAACCTGTGGGAAAACAAGATTGCCCTTGCTCACATGGGTCCCATGATGCTCAGTATGTTAATGTCAGAGAAGTGCTTTGACACATTGGCTGGCAGGGCCTATGTAAGGACTAAGCATTATTAGTACATGCAATTCAATGTACCATTAGGCCAATATATCTGGCAATACACGAAGAGTTCGGACACCTCTCATTCTCACACATACACTTTGCTGCCTTGGTGAGTCATAGGTGAGACAAGGGCAGGTAGCCAGTAATTTAAAAACAAGACCTTTGGCAGAACAGTCACTTGGACAGTATCAGTTTAGCCAGGGGAAAGAATACCTAACGACTGCATCAGACATGGGCCTTGTGATCATCATCACTGGAAAGCAGTAGCAAAATAAAAATGATTTGAGAGGAGCTATAACTATCTCAGCTTTTGCAAAGGTAAATTGCACTGTTCCTATGGTTCTGACATTATTTCAAGTGCTTGGGCCATCTCTGATAGGTACAGACAGAAGTGCAGCTACCAGCTGTAACTCAGAATGATTTCTGCAAAGCTTTCTGAGTTACAGCGTTACTCCGGACCAAACAGAAGTTCACTATTGGCTCCAGCAAGAAGGTGAATCTAGCTGCAGCTGGGAGCCTGCAGCCAGGTTCCCATTGCAATGGCCAGGGCTCTCTGCCAGTGCTGGCTGTTTTCAGAATAGGAGAGAAAGGCAGCAGAGAAAGCTCATTCTTGGGGCTTCCCAGCTGATGCCGAAGGGTGGAAAGGGGGGGCCTCCAATACACCCTCCCCACCCTCCAGGATGGGCTGAAAAACCCCAGACTGAACTCCCTCTCCCCCCTCCCATTCTGAAAACAGAGACAGGATGGGAGGTCAGACACAAGTTACAAAAGATGCTGCATTTTTAAACGACTTTATCTGATACATCATGCAATGAGGGGTCAGATTTTCAGCTGCTCGGCCATTTTTGAAGCTGTCTGCAGCCATGCACTTGTGTTTGGTCACAGCTATTAACTGTGGCCAGACCAGGTGAAAATTATTACTTCTGTCTGCATGATAAATAAGAACACAGTTGAAACCATTTACCTGCCAGCTTGCATATCTTTAAATGCTCCTAGGATTCAGATAACACCAATCCACACTTGAACAGGAGGGTTAGTGGGTTCCATGTCTGACAGTTCATGGATAGTTCATTGCCTTCAAAAATACTGTAATACTGTACATACTATGTTATAAGACTGGTGTCTTCTAGAGAAAAATGTGTGCAATATAGGTATTCAAACTATCAGCCAAACATATAATCTTTACAATAGCCCTACTATCTTCAACAAAGAAATGCAAGTGTTTTGGGGTACATGCTTTATTGCAAGCCATCATTAGTAGAGTTGTAATAGCCCCAAGATGATACCAGACCTCAAAATGTGGATACACAGAATCACTACCGGCTTCTTCCATATTTATATTGCCTTAGCTTGGGAACTGGTCTAGCAATAGTTCTACCCAATATACTAGCGGTGTTTAAGAAGATTTACTCCTTTAAAGCGGACAACATGCCAGCCAAGTTAAATAGATCTTTGCTCTTTTTGCCTGTACTTTATCAACCTTCAAAATAACCTTTTCACATCAGTTTCCAAGTATTTATTCCTTGGAGTCTCAGAACAGCAGAGATTCCCCATGCCTGACAAAGGTTGACTACGCCCAGAAGTTTGCTAGGAACTATTTTCCAACTACTCAGTTGGTCTAACAAAAGATATCCCATGTACCCAAAGAAGCTTGCCTGCCCAAGTATTTATAAGTCTATCTCAATTCCATCTTCCCCCGTCTGCTTCATGAGTTATTAAAAAAAAATTAAACACAGCTTTACTATATCGGACCCACAAACGTTGCAATATCAACCTTAGTGCTGGTAGACTGCAGAAACTTTTGACTTATTCTAACCTCTCCCCTCCTTCCTGAAAACTTAAAAATAAAAAGTTTTCAGTTTTCCAATTAAGTTTTTCAATGAAAGCCAACATTTTTTTTTGTTTACTCAGAAACAGAGTTTTCCATCAAAATATTCTGACCCAATATTTTGACCCATGTACTCAGTAGGCAGTACTTACATACTAGCCAGACATTTTGGGTTTGGGTCACACATACCAAGACCAGGGTCTGGTTGATCATCTACCCTGAAATTCAGTTCCAGGAAGGGAAAACACTTTAGTGCTGTGAGATGTGCTACCCTGCAATGGAGATGGTATTATTCATTGATAATATCCATCCCATTATCCAAGTCTGGGGGCAGCTATAGTGGAAACTGAAGAATACAGAACATGCTTTAGAAAGAAGAGAGGACTACGATGTGAACAAGGCGCTGAGCTATTTTGGGATGTAGTGAGCAGCCTCAGTTCTCACTAAAGTCAATGACAGCTAAGGGAACTTGTCCCCACATAGAAATACTGTGCCTTAAAAAACAAGTTCTAATACTCACGGCTATGGAGTGAGCTATTTGTGGCTCTTAACTGTAGCTGTCTCTGACTAAACAGCAGCACTATGGGAGACCAGCTGATTGCCTTGGAAAGCCATTTGTCTTCCATCCAAGGCTGCCCATTTTCAGTAAATTTAGTCAGTAAAAAATAAGATTAAATATGGCTGTCAGTAAAGTCCACTAAACATTTTTAGCCATCAGTAACAACACCAAGCAGCTGCCGCTGGATTGAAGCTCCACGGACAGAGCACAGCAGCGCTAAATGATGTCTGAGCAGAAGAGCAGCACCCTACAGGGAATGTACTCTCTATCATGTGCTGCTGTTGCTGTGTATCAGATTGCCTGTAATACTGCTGGATCACAGTAGATTTCTTTGGGGAGGCCATGTCAGGATGGGGTGAGCAGGGAGAGCCGGAGTAAGGCAAGGGGGAGGATTGGAGGGAGCAGCATGGAGCAGGGTGCAGTCAGGGCATCAAGGTGCAGGGGTTAGTAGGGGACCTTAGACAGGGGGAGGCAAGAGAGGGAGAGAACAGTGTAAAACCATTACTGCAGTCAAGTAGTGTTGCCAATCATAGAAAAAAATTACAGCAAACATTTTACTGATGTTCAAACTTTTTTACAGTGGTTGATGTTAAACCTGTACATTTGAACCCAGCCGTTCTCACTGGGACCTGCCAGCAGGGCGGGGCTTGGCAGAAGAATTACATTTATATCATGTAACATCAGTTAAAAGATGTCAGTTAAAAAGTTTTGCTGTCACTAAAAAGCTTGTAGACTGTTAGTAAAAAAAAAAAGTTCTTGGGTTGGCAACCCTGCTTCCATCAAATATGAAAAGTGCTGTATAAAACTGTATTTTTTCCTGTAGCAATCAAAGAGGTGGAAGCACTTACAAGGAAGATCTGACTAATATAAGCTATCTAAATTTTGCTAACAGTAAGACACTGTTGTGGCAGCACTGAGCTGGAAGCATGTAGTACCAAACCATAACAGCATAAGAATAATTTTCTCAACTATTCTTGTATTTTGTTCTGTTGCACTGCAAGCATTGCCTTCATGGCCTTAATGTCTCTCTATCTCAGTGCTATTTGTGCATTCCTCTATTACATTTTATTGAACTATTTAACCATCTTGAATCATCAGTGCTGTTCAGAGGGAGGATACCAACAAACCAGCACAATACACAGAGTTTTGATATGAATAACCATCTCTGATTCACCAGTATCATCAGCTGTAATATCTGAGACAACTGGTAGCTCTTTAGGAAAAATAAGCCTTTGCCCGAGGGAGTTGAAACCCTGAGTAAACAAATTCAGAGTCCAAAGCAGGGGTAAAGAGTGGGCAGTGATGAGCAAGTCATTAAACAAACAGAGTGGAGGCGATAACCTCAAAGTGCTTTGCAGGACACATTCATGCTCCCAGGGCTCCCACTGACAGCACAGTGTTGAGAACAGGTGCAGTGTGCGTTCCCTTTAAAAGCAAGCAAGAAAACTTATTTATTTGTTCATGAATAATCTGTTGGCCTTGACCCAGCCATCCTCACACTCTTGTACACTGTGTCCTGACTGGTAGCTAGTTATTATGCTAAAAGCCATCCTGCCTTGTAATGTACCTGGGTCACATTAGAGCTCACAAACAAAGCAAGGGCAAGCACTGGCTCAATCAGTATTTATATGGGAAACCACAAAGCACTACTGAAGTGCTGTGGGGAAGCAGCGCTGGTATTTCAGTAGGTGTCACTCTTCCTTCTTCTACAGAATGATCCAGTGCTCCAGAATGGTGTTAGGTGGCACCAGGCTGTTAGAGATCCTAACTTTTAGACAACATATAAAAATTGGTCCTAACCAATTGTTGTTAATAAAAATCCTGGGGCACTTTTCCTAAAATGAATGGCATTAGCCCCAGGATTATGTCCTTATTCCAATTCAACTAATTATATTTTATCTACCTAAAATATTCATCTTCATTTTCTGTCCATAACTGTTCTGGGATGTTGATGTGCATTATTAAACAGCTGCTCTTTTCCCTATGGAATTGGTTGCATTTCAGAAGTGGGAAAAGTGATTGCTGAATTGGTATGTCCCTTATCTACCTCAAAGCATTGTAATGATTAATTAGTTAATGTTTCCAAAGTGCTTTGAGATCTTCAGATAAAAGGTGATAATTAACATATGATTATCATCATAATCATCATCCATGGCCTAGAGAAAAGATTAGACAAGACTGAACTCCAATAACTTGTCTTTCCAAAAAAATATAACACTTAGTTTTGAGTAACAAAAGTATTTGTTTTTCAATCAGGAAACTTTTCTGCATTCCATACTACAATGAAAGCTTACTGAAAGTAGGTATAAAAGGAAAAAAAGGCATCCCCCCCAAAAAAGTTTTGGCAACCTAAATCTAGTTCTTCCAAATGGGTTCATGGCTAGTAACCAAGTAACTATGTTAAATTAAAAATGAAAGGAAAACCATAGGGCTTGTTACCCGTTTCATGCAGCATTTTGATTTTATTTGTTTTCAGAATAACTAATTGGAATACCTCCCTCGTTAAGGTTCTCACAGCTACAGCAGCTGAGTCCAGCATGTGACACTATCTGCCTCAGAGCAAGGAAGGGATTCTTGAGGACCATGTTCTCCTCTGAGAGAAGCCATAGCATGTATAGGCATTCATTCTCCCAGAAGAAACTCTCCTGGGAGTGATTTGATCCTGGTTGTTCTGAGGGTTTTTCTTTCTCCCAGATTTATACACTCGTGATCTCTCCTGGGAGAACAGTGACTTTCCCAGAAGAAAATGAATATCTGTACAAGGCCAAGTATCCCCATAGGAAATTACTACAGAGCAGCTAGCACATTGTAAATTCCCATGCTAGTGTAATGTGCACTAACTTATCCATACACAAAAAGTACTAAGCTACCTAGTGCTTAGAGTGTACTAACTAGTCCCAAATAGGAGTCAGAGTGGGGCAGCTATTTACTGAACCATAACATCATACTCAAGACTCCTGCACACAAACTCCTCCATGGAGACAATCCCCAGAGACTACAATCCTGTGTGTACAAGAACAGAACAGAATATGGACCCAATCCTGAACCCACTGAATTCAATAACAATCCTACTAAAGTCTGTTTTAAGTACCTTTCTGAATCAGGGTCATAGAGATACTTCAGCAGAAGCTCCTAGCAAGGCCAGAGGTACTAGTAAGTGCTGTCTCAGTAGATTTCTTGCAGAATTACAGAGAAATTGTAAAGCTGCACATGATTTTTTTTTCTAATGGGGTTGTGATTAAAAGGGAATGGCACTCCTTAGCTAAGCTCTAATAAGCATCACCTAGCATTGGCATCCATGGATCTTTTGCTTTTCTGTGAGAATTGTACAGAAAGCATATGGGCACAACTTGAATTCAAGAGTGGGCTGTTTAATTTCCTTGTTGTTCAGCTTGCTGCTTTTTCATTGAATGCCGGAGGGCAAAAGATGCTGATATCAAATCACAGCCACAAATCTCCTCCATACCAGTCCTGTGATTTGACAGAGCACTAAGACAAATGGAGTTCGAATTCAGATATTCGCCATTCGAATCTATGTTGGCATAACCTGCTTTCTCATGGGTAACGATAGGGGTCTTCCTGCAACATGTCAAGAGCATGGAAGTTCCCGTGAAGTCAAGGGGGAAGGCAGGCATTCGGCACCTCATAAGTTCGTCAGTCCCTTGCAAAAGTGGCCCCAATGTAGGCATGTTGTTGGAAGCTGTATGTGCTACTGGTCATTGTCTTACAGCATCCTGATTTCAGATAAATTCAAACAAGCCTTTAGGAAGTGAAAGCCTCTATATTCTACATGTGCACATCTGATACTGCATGCATAAGTCATGTTTGCACCAATATTAATGCACACCCAACGGAAAATGAAGCCAAAGAAAACCCCTGGTGCAAACTGGCTTATAATTTCATTAAATTCAGTGTGGCTGTGTATACTTATATTATTTAAAATGTATATTGGAGTAGCACGGAGAGGCTCCCTGAGGTCTCACCTCAGCTCTGAAAGTGACCCAAAGCATTTCAGCTAGACTGCATCAGAAATGGATTTTCTATTTGTTTACTAGTCTTTTATTCAACACTCACTACAAGATGGTCATAAAAGTTGAGATTTACAGAACCCAGGTACTACTGTGCAACCATATAATCATTTTCTGCTCTTAAACTGCACTTCTCCAGAACTATATAAATAGCAATAATAATTGACCAAACTGTTGCTTTTGTACAGACTGTAACTATAATCTTACACACACTGTGACTGTTATGGCAAATTTCAGTTACCACTTTATACCTATATTATTTATTTTAGGAACTTTTTTAATATACACCCTAAATCATGCAACCAAAGAGTCTCTTTGAGAAGGCTGATACTGCAAGGGCAAAAGTCAATGGGAAAAGGGCATGAAGTTTAATGTCCTTTTGAGGAGACCTGCTTAATTAAAAGATGGCCTTCATTACATGAGGTTACATAAAATATCATATCAATGGAGCACTTAGGAGAACTTTTCCTGACTGTGACAGTCCTGCCAAAATCTAATTAGAGATTCATCTGGTCTTATATATCAAAGTTATTGTGTGTCAGACAGCCACAATGTATCAAGCCTAAGTGGAATTTTAACTGTCCAAATCAGTCTGTCAAAACAACATCAAATGGGAAACAAATCAAAAGACCAGTAACAATAATGAAAGAGGGAGAGATTTATCATAAAATACTGTTCATTGAATTAATGGGTTTACATTAAGGAAACAGAGCCAGGTGTGTCAGAGTTGTGATGCCTTGAAGAACAAGATCATTTTACCACTAATTTGAAATACAGCAGTGTCCAGCTCTGGTTACTAATGGGATTTAGTAGATGGTGCTGAGGCATTTCCCAGCAATCCTTTGAAGAGGCGGTCAGCTGTCAGAAGTACAGGCCATCAGCTGACATGTCAACCTAGAAAATCATTGTGCATTCATTACACCTGCAACCAGTGCTTCAGCTCCTGTGCCTCATCTGAGATCAGTAGTGAATGCACCAGCAAGCTGCAGCAGTTGCTGCACAGTTCAGCACACAATTGTACAGCATCCTATCTAGTCCAAGTTTGACAATAGCAGACTCGGTGAGGGAAAGCAGAAGTTTTCCCTTAACCAGGTACACATTTTTCAGTATAACAGGTAAGAGCAGAGGTAAAGATGACTCCCACCTGGAGTTGGCTGGTATGGAGAGTCAGGAAGAATGGCTGGGACTTAAACAGACACGTTGGGTGAGACTGAGCTGGTGAGAGTTTCATTTGTAAAAATAGATTAGGTGGTTCTTCATATACCAAGTCTTAACCTTGGTAAAGTCTTACACTTGGCCTTCATCAATTCCTAACATAAAGGTTTACTGGGGAAATACATGTCTGGAGTACTGGGTAGGAAGGTGCTGTTATAGTTATTTACTACTTTTTTGATACTGAGCTAGTACACAGAGTCGTCCCATTGGTGGGTCCCATTGTACTAGGCACTGAATAAACGCAGAACGCAGAGTGGGTCCCTACCCCAAAGTGCTTTCAACTGTCTTACAAACCTAGGCACAAGTGAGTCCATATGGAGACAATGCCAGCATACTGGGTTGCCCCCTCTTAATCTTCCACTCTAAAATGTAGCCCTTCCCATTCCTGATGGGCTTGTATGGATGAAACGGGTAAAGATTAAGCAGAATGCCTTCACAGGGCATTAAAACACACCTGAGCGAGCAACCCGCTCAAATGATTCAAGAAGGAAATGCATTCTTCTGTGTGATATATCAATTGAAAACCTGGCCCCCTGGAAGTCAGTGGGGAGTTTGTCTGTTGTAGTCAAAACCGTTCATCCTATCTCATTTAGAGCAAAATCGGAAAAATGAAGCAGAGAAGAGAGACACAACAAGGTGTTTAGGGTCTGGACAAACCATCAGTCAAAGTCAATTAACAAGGAGCAGAGACTTACTGCAAAATAGCTGAGGCACAATAATTGTCCTTATTACCACAATTGCCCCGCGGTAAGTATAAGTTACGCAGCGGTTACTTGGACCTGAATGAAGCAGCGCCACGTTGCCGCCAGTTAACTTCCCATGCCGTCATTGCAGTGTCCTGCAGTAAATTCCCCTCCCTGTAAATGTGCTTTATTTTGATTGTATGTCCACGCTGTGAGCTAGCAAACACTGTTCACTCACGTGGTTGAAAAAATCCTAGGATGGTTCCTCTTTGAGAAGAAGAACTGAGCAGCAGATACTTTGCTATCTCACGATCCTAACATTTTCCTTCTGCCTTGTCATGCTGGCATTTTCCACACTGACAGTCAAGAAGAAACCTGCATTATCTCACTGCTCCCTAGCACTCCCTTTGTGGGGTAGTTGTATGCAACTGCTGTCTTTTTCTTTATTGAGGGTCTGCAGGGGCAGGACTGTCTTTACGGTACATCATTGTACAGCTCCTTGCACAGCCCCGACCCATGATTAAAGACCCTAACTACTACCAGATTATAAACACAAGCTATTAATAATATATGCATACAGCAGGAAAGCTAGAGAGCTCTTTAACTATGGTCCCTGCTGACTTCTTCTGCAAAGATATTGATGGAGTGAACTTTTTTATTTTTTTAATAAGGGTCAGAAGCTGAAAAGTTCTGGCGTTGAAAGCTTTGAAGCAGGGAATTGCTTATCTACCCATGAGTCAGACAAGTATTTATTGACCTGCCCTGCCAGTAGCCTAAGAGAAGATTTATGTTGAGTGTGGACCCAGAAATCCCATTGAGTTTGACAGGAGGATCAGCCGCACATGTTCAACCCCGTTTGCCTAGGTTTCAGGCTGCCTGTCACCTACGTAGTGTTTGACCGAATCAGTCACAGCGAGGAAGACTTCTGGTGCCTGGAACTGAAAACTGAGTGGTTCTCCTGGTGAAAGACCTGTATCTTAAAGGAACACATTCATTCTTATTCAATGACATGTCATGAATTTTGCATGAGGCATAGCACTTTGTGTCAGAAATTATATCGGCTCCAGCAAGTGGGACAATGATACATATGTTAGTACAAAACACATAATATGTTTTATTTAAAGTGTGCCATAAATATTTTTGCCCTGGAGCAGCGTTTAAAATGAGCCAGCTCCGTAAGATGTCATAACAAAATCTATGCTCAGGAAAAAAAGGAAGTGGGAGCACCTACTCCTAAATGTCGAACTTCATGGGGGGGGAAAAAAAAGCCAGGATGTTCACTGATAAAGCTGCCGCTCTGTTCTGAACTCGCTGATACTTATAGCAAAACATACACAGCTATGTTTTCTGCCACAGATTTATGCATGAAACTATGCTCCTGCCAGGGCCTGAACAAACAGCATATTGCTGAGACAATTAACATGCTATGCTACAGATTGGGAGTGCCTGCGATTGCAAGGCACTGCAGAAGGGGAACGAGAAGGCTCATCTTCAAACAAACCATGCTGCTCAATCCTCTTTGAAAATCCCAAGGACTACACAGGCACATCTCCTGGGCTATCAGCTACAGCCACTGCACCTGGTCAAACACAAGGACGTGCACGTGCGGACAGCTCTTCCATCAGATAAACGGGAACTGCTTCTGTTACAGTGAAGACCCTCCCTCCCTGTAGCACCGATTTGCTCGTTCTGAAGTTGCTCGGTCTGCCAATGTGCAGGTAATGCACATTTGCATCCTCCAAGTGTTGATTATGAGGCAGACAACTTCAGGCCAGGTGAGGGAGCTGTTGCAGAACTCTGCATTTGTTCAGCCAAAATTAACTATACACTTAATTCACATGCTACGCTGCTCCATCCATTCTCAGGGCATTTGGCTGTATGGCAGTGGATCATTACATTGACCCAGGTGACTGCATCCTGCTCTTCAGCTCTGGCACAGCACTGAACTCCTGTGCGTGTGAACACAGACAAACACGCGAGGACAAGCACACGCTTGTGCAATGAACAAAGCAAAAAACTAAACTAAAAATAACCTGGGGCACTGATCATTGTGCTTCATTTGCCACGAAATCACTCTTGCCATTCTCCCCACTCGTCCACGCAAGTAGTAACCGCCTCCAAAATTCTCACCCAAAATCTAATTCAGAAAGGTCAGACTCCACGGGGCAAGTGTTTCTGTGTTCAGTCTGTAGACGCGGAGAAAAATTAAGGTGGTGACAGTTTTTCCTGAGAGTATATAAAAGCAACTGACAATGTATCCCAAAAGGTGTGATCGCTGAGCAGGGGGTAAGGGAAGAATTGGACTGCTTCTGACCTCATTTGAGGATATGGCAATCTGGAGCAACGGCCCTGGAAGTGATGGAATTCGACCAAAACAAACCCAGGTTATATGAGAGCAGAAGGAAGGTCAAAAACTGATCATTAGGGCCAAACAGATAATACTAGGAGTCCGGCTTCTTCCACAAGTGCTGTCCAAACAAGACCCGCTTTTGAAGTCAGAAGTGCAACACCTTCAAAAATGAAAAAAGAGTTTGTCCTTAAATCGGGTCAGGATTTTACCCCAGACATTTCATATTTGGTCTCCCAAAAGCCAGCACCCAAAAACCTTTGGTGACTTTCGACAAGTTGTCTCCCTATTTATATTTTACAATAAGAAAATTGCTTAGAAACTCATCCAATACATGTCCCTGGCCAATACACGTTTGACTGATCTCTAATTACTCTGTAATTACTCTGTCTGACCTGGTAAGTAATGGACTTGGAAGAATTCAGTGCTTTCTGACTTGGAAGTCCCCAGATGAAATTGCTGGGAGTCAAACTGATGTTCAACACACCTATCTGTGTAGTAGAGAGAAGCATGGATCAAGTAACTTTCCAGGACAGCAGACCAGGCAGGGGAGCTGATGTCAGAAATGACCGTGACTGTGCGGCAAAACTGAAAATCAAAGTTAAGGAAAACAAATTTAGAATAAAGAAACCCCCCAAGAGCACTACCACAACAATTTTAAACTGAACTGAGGGAAAGGTTTCAGGCCCTACAAGGGATCAACTGAAAGAATCCCTACCTCAAGCAGTACTTAGAGAGGGGAAAATGCATGAGATTTAACAACACAGATGGCATACAGCAAGCCACCTAAGCTACAAAGGGATGGCATGCACTAATGTTCGACAGCAAAAGGATTCAGATGCAATGCATGCTGTAGGGCAGTGGTTCTCAACCTTGCTAGACTCAAGGCACACCCTGGAAAATCCCAGCTCTTAGCTTTCACTTGTCTGTTTACTACAATAAAATAATGCGGCTATTTTTCTGCTTCACAGCCGCCAGAAGACAACAATTCAGTCCAAATATTTTTAACACTGTGGATTCCTCTTTGAAATCTCAGGGTTTATCTCACGAATCATGTTTGCATTCCTAACAATGCTAACATTGTGTGGGACCATAGGACACCCTTGAAAGGATCTCAGAGTACCCTGGTTCAGAATGACTGATGCAGGGGGTAGGACTACATGCAAGCAAAAGGTTCTAGTGTCACATTTCCATCCATTATAATTGATCATTCATTTCCTAGACATTCAACAGGCACAAGTCCCATTGACTTCTGGGCCTGGCAGTCCTTCCATTGACCTCAACAGAGGCTGGATCGGGCCCAGCGAATAGCAAAAGAATCAATCCCACAGATAGCAAATCACAAGCATCCAATGAATTTCCTCATGAGCTAGTCCCCGATAAAATTAAGCTAGTCAGATAATGTCAGATAATGATTAAAAAAAACAAAACCAAGCCTTCTTCCTTTTTAGATCATAGCTGACTTCTTCAGATATATAGAGATTGAAGGTAGCAAGCAGCATCCTTCATTAAAAGTAGTATTCTACATGCTACAGTGCCTGGATTTTTTATTTTATTTTATTTTATGTTATTTTATTTGCATTATCTCACCTAACAACATTTTTCTCTACATGAAGACTAAGCGACTAAAACAAATATTCACTTCATTGGCAACTGAAGCTCAGAGAGGTCTTTTTTTTTAAAGGGGGAAAAAAAAACTTGTATTTGTATATTTGATGTGCAACCTAATTAGACCAGAGCATCTTTAATTAAGTGTGTCAGCCCCGGTGGAAGCCACAGAGTTCAACACTAATAAAGCTGATAAGGTTTTTGTTTTTCAGCCTTAGTTTATTTAAAGCCTCATCCATGTTAAGCCAATCTGTAACATATGGGCAGTTCTCCCACTATGGATTTATCGTTTGGGTGTTTCTTTCTGTGAATTAATGCAATCAAACTCCTGCCAGTGTTAATTATTTTTCTCCAAGAAGCAAATCCCAGAATTTAACCAAAAAAAAAAAAA
>NW_017728998.1:10488149-10494300 GCF_001723915.1 Gavialis gangeticus | reverse complement strand
AGTGTTAATTATATTTCTCCAAGAAGCAAATCCCAGAATTTAACAAAAAAAAAAAAAAAAGCCACTATACACATCTGCTATTTACAGCCAAAAATGTAGCGTAACAAATGAGACATAATTCCAGAAGTGCTGAGAGAACCCAGGATGGGTCTGGACTGTGTATAAGAACTCAGGAAAATGTCCTTGATATTTGATGAACTAGTTTGTCATTTTTAGATGGTTTGCTAAAAATAGATGGTTCTCAGATGCAGCAAAACCAGCTGTAAAAACTGAGCTAGCATGATGACCATTTCACACTTAGAAAATCTCTCTTTTACAACCCCTCTTTGTCTAAAATGGGGGAGGTTAAGAGGGAGCCTAATCAATCATTGGAAGAAATTACAAAGTCATGAGAAGACTAAGTTCTCCAGCACTTGGAGTCTTTAAAAAAAAAGGCTGGTTCTTGGTTTAAACCACAAGAACCACAAGTTATTGGTCTTGAATCACTAGGTCCCTTCTGCAAGAACCAGTCTACAAATGGTTCTTCCACCCAAGGATCCTTTGACAAGGTAGTTAGAGGTCTACATTTCTCATCGCAATTTGTTACTTCACATCCCTGAAACTTCTCTCTCTTCTTTTATCTGTTTACTGCCTGGGGCATTGAGCTGCAAATTGTGAAATCCTGTGCTTGAATCCTGGTTTTGACAGCAATACACATTACAGTCATTGAACTAATGTGCAAGGCCTGTATCCAAGCCTAACTTACAACCTTCAGGAGGACCTATCACTCTGAAGCCGGCAAGAAATGAACCAACAAAACTTTGTGAACCCGCTTCACCGTGATGATTACATCTTTTCCCTGGAAATATATGATCTTCCTGTCCTCCTGCCCTGTCCACATTAATCTTACAACCTGATTGTTCCTCCCGTTCCTCTCAGACCCATACCCTACTGTTTAGTTGCACTTGCCCTCCTCCTTCATTATATCATGCCAACAATGGAGCGTAGGCCCTTGGGGACAAGAAACTAGTCTTTTCAAATATACTGGGTGGTGCCTGGGACACCAAGAGATGCTATAAACAACAAATAACTCACATTCCATATATTTCTACAATGAGCTATGAAAGTCACTTTATCTACCTGCTCTCCTACTTGCACCAAGTCATTCTGAATTTCATTGCCCTTCTCTGTCCTTACAAGAACCTAATGTGAGTACCAAATGACTGGTATTGACCTACAGCCTGGCAGCAATTTATTTAGGTTTGCTGCTGTTATTAATGACCCTGTGTTTTTCCCTTTCACAGCTATGACAGCCTGTCAATAAAATGAGTAGTTCAAAATATATTCAAACCCAGTGCCTGTCCACTGATGTTTTATGGAAACACCACTGGAACCCCTAATAGTGACTGCTGCTGTCTGTCTCTCAAAAGTGTAGCATTTTGGTATTTAAGGCTGTTTATACACATGCTCTGGGAGTGGTGGGGGGTGGAGGGCACTTTAATTAGAGCAGCTCCACTGTAATTGAAGTGCCAGTCCCTGCACTGAAAAATGGTGGTGGGGGTGCTTTAATTAAAGCTCGTTGAACAATCTTTAGTTAAAGCTGCCATTTTTCAGCGCGGGGACGCTAATACACAAGACACTGGATGTCTTTTATTAGGCCAAATGAATAGTTGCAAAAAAAGCTCTTTGCAACTATTCAATCGGTCTAATAAAAGACCGCCTCTACCCAAGGAGTTCGTCACACAATTAATTGGTGAGGCACTCTGGAAACAGAAAAGGGAATACCATCTTCTTCCTTAAATGTCAGTCTCTCTCTCAGGGGGCATGTCTACACGTCACCCTACATCGCCACAGCTATCACATGGGTCTACATGTGACCGGCAGCTACTTTGCCATAGCGGTGTGCTCCCCGCCTGTAGCGGCAAAAAATAGCCATGTGCCATGCACACGGTGCAGTATGGATGGTTACTGCACCGTGCTGTAGTACTTTCAAAAGAAACTACTAAAGTGCGGTGCAGTAACAGCATTGCTGTAGGGCAATGAGTAGACGCGCCCAGAGAGACCTTTGCAATCTCCATTTGGCATTTTGTTTTTTACAACCTAAACAAGGTGATACGGTGAGGACAGGAGCTACTTCTGTTTGTTCTGTGTTTAATGACCCATAAAATGGGCATAATGTTTTATGTACTTGCCTTTGTAAAGAGGGATTTTTATTAACTACATTATGCTGCTAATAGAGCCAGCCTTCTAGTCCCACATTTTCAAATTTAGGACCCAGTCCAGCAAAGCATTTTAATTTTTCTCCTTTGAGTAATCAGATGACTAAATTTAGAGGTGGGCTTTTCACAGAACCTCGCCAGATTAGGGTCCTGTTTTCTATTTATAAAAATGATTTAAGCCATCAGGACAGAAAGTCCCACCAATAACCAGTAGGAGTTAGACATTCAGAAAACTTCCAAGTGTCACTGAAAGTCTGTGAACATCACATTTTGAACATCCCAAAGCTCAGAGGTCTTCAGATACTGTTGGCTAGACATTTGTACCCTGCAGCTGGTGGGAAATGGCAGGAACCCAGCTACCCCTCACCCACACAGGAGTCTCTTGCTGTAGAGAAGTTCCCGGCTGGCTAATTGCTGCAGGCTCTAGGGATTATGTCTGTGCCCCTTCTCCTGGCATGGGGGATGTGTGGGGAAACATCCTCCATAACCAGCAACTTTGCACACCATCAAGGAATCAAAAAAACTAGCGTCCTAAGCCCCACGCCATCTTCCTGGTTCAAACAAAAATCACCTTGTCCCTCAACTTAGTTTGGACCATTATAAAGAGAGCAGCTGTTTGGAAGAAAAAAAAATGAATGGATGTCTAAGTTTGAAACCCACCCATAGGCACGGGGAAATGTGCTAGAGCAGCCCCTTCCAAATCCTGATAATGCTTCATAGCATATAAAATGCACTTTTCATGCGTTGGATTTATAAAATTACTAGGTCAAATTTAAAACTTCTGAAATACAAAGTGCAAGAGTCAATGTTTGTGTAAGTTAGCATGAGATGAAAAGGGAACAGAACTAAAAAAAAAAAAAAATACTGCCACATTGCCACAACTGAGCTCTCTCAGTTTTGTCTGGGACTTCATGATATCCAATGCTTTTTTAACGGCCCCTAGTCCAGGAGTCAGATCGATATATGACCATTTTAGCTTTCATTTGGGGTGCAGAGAAAAGAGAGTTTCTAGCCTTCACAGTTCCAGAAGAAAGCCTGAGAATGGGGATCTTACAATACTCTTAAACCCAGAAGACGAATAAAAAGTACCCCACTTATTATTGTTTTATGTATATTATGATTGTTGTTCTATGTATTTACATCTAATCTCATGCTTCTTTCTGGTTCATAAATCATGTTTGGTTTCCAATCATAAATGCTTGGGACTGGCAATTTTGCTTCCCATCCAAATTTGCTGTCAGGAACAACCTCTTTACCGTTGACTGAAGCACTAAAAATCATAGTTATCTCTCAGTTTTCATTGTTTCCCTTTCACACACACACACACACACACACACACACACACACACACACACACACACACACACTATAACTTTCAACCGTGTAACTTTCAAATTTCTTTTTTTACCATCCAATCAGAAGGCTTATCTGCACCCCCAAAATTACTGCCTAACATGAATTAAAGCATTTCCTTGCACATATGATTTTTACTCTAGTCCACTGAAGTTCACAACACAGTTTCAAAAGGTTTTAAAATCCAAATGCCATCCTGGGGTCAAAGTTAGGCACGGATAATTATCTTTGGGTAGAACATCAAGGACTCCTTTAATTTCATAGTACTTAAAAATAAGTGCTGATTAAAAGAAAGGGGAAAAGGAAGGAAAACTGAGGGCTAAGAAGAGACTGAAAGTAATAATGTATCAAACCTAATTATCACTATTTTAAAAAAGTCTTTTTTAGTAGGCTATTTTTTCCTTAACCTGGGGCAAAGATGTCTTTTGTTCCTCCCTTTATTTTTCTCTACCTGTCTCCAGTTTCAAAAGCCTCAGCACTAATCTGTCCAGCCAAAGAGTGAATCATCAAGCTGTTTAAAAGCTGCTGCTGTAGAACTGCTGTGTGATACAGCCGGCATCACTGACAGCCACTGAAACGCTCTCAATTTCTTCTCTCTCATCATACAGAAACCTCCCAAAGAAAGAATGAATCAGCTGAAAACACCACAGTCCATGTCTTGCCCGTAACCTCTCTGGTCACTGCTTACATATGCCGAAAAAGCAGGAGGCGAAATGCAGGCTATTAGGAATCACTAAGGCAGAAAGATGAGCAATGGGCCCCAAGAAGCACTGGGGGTTTTCTGAGGAGGATACTACCACCGGAGGGTAGGTCTGCCTATAAGTCTGCAGAGGGCTCAGTGCCTCGTGAGCAATAGCTTCAAAGGAAAAGCGAAACCATGTCATCATGGACACAGAGGGCGGGAACCTGGGGTGTTGGTCAAGAAGCACCTAGTGCATTTGTGGCATCCACCTATCCAGCAACTAAAAATTCAGTCCTACTCCTACTGAGCCCGGTCACTTTAACAGGAGCAGAGGCAAACCCTAAGTTCTCAGGCTACACGTATTCACGAAGGGCCAAACTGTGCTCTCAAAAACAGTCCTAAGTGATGCAAGATGGTGCTGGGGATAAACATAGGGGCAAAGGAAGAAGAAATAGCCCCCTGGGTGGCATAGTTACTCATGATACTTAGATACAAAAGCCTCAACAGCGCTTTTGATGCATCGTGAAAAAGTATCCTTATTTCACCAGGTTCTCCAACCCTACCTATCCCCATTTGTTCCTGAGATCCTCTACAGGGCAGCACAGAGAAATGCTTTATGGTGCACAGAGGATTGAGAGAGCTGCTCCAGCTCCTGATACGCTGCTCCCCACCCTCCCATGTGCTACCCGTGCGAGGCAAAGGGAAAACTTGGGCCTTCGTACGTATTGAGAGTTCCCAGGCCTGCTTTTGTAGGAAGCCCAGGAGATACTGTGCGCTGAGTGGCACTGCACAAGCATCACAACCAGTCTCCAGCAGAGACCTCAAATGTCATGCATGCAAGTGCAGAAGCCAAGATAAATACCCGGTCTTGAAAGATTCACAAGCACAGAGCAGAGGAAAATAATGGGCACTGTCAAAATACACGACAGAGTTCAAGTTGCATACGTGGAAACCCAGACATGGAACAAGGCTATAGGAAAATGCAAAACTGCTCTTAGACTTGTCATCCTGGTATAAACAGAAATCTAGACATCTGTTTAACACCATATTGGGCTCTCTACCATACACTCTCTGTCCAATATGCTTCTGAGCATTGGAATCCTTTTTTTTTCGTTGTTGTTGTTCATAAATGAAAGGCTGCTGTTCACCATATGGGCTGAGGCAGAAAAATCCCAAGAAGCCTGAAAAAAAAAAATGTTTTGTATGGCATATAAATAAACGTCTTTGAGTACTGAGGTCTCCAGGGCTCAGTCAGATCCCTTCTCCTGCTTGATCTCAGACTAGGAGATTTTGAGGTTTCATTTCTTGGCACTGTACAAGCCAGACAAGCATCACCTCTCTCTACATTACAGTCTGATAGTTATGCATCCATTAATCAAACAAATTAGGACTTGGTTGTTCATATTAATTGTTCACATGTCCAAAAGGGGTCTGTAGTTATTTGTTTTTCATCACAATGCAATCTCCCACTCTTGGTTGGGTTTTTTTTTTCTTTTTTACATTACACTCTGTGTGTTCTATTAAAGGTTTATTGCATTTTGATACTGATAGTGTATTGCTTGCCAGTTAAGAATTGCATTAGTTACAAGATACTGTTCATCTAGCATTAGTGTTTCCATTAGTGTGGACAGTTCAAACTGGGCAAAATGCACACCTCATGCATAATTTAACAGACTTCATATAGTGAGTCAAAAACTGTTATTATAACAACATAAAAAAACAACAGAGTATTTCTTTGGAGACTCATCACTGGGGGATATTAAAAACCAAGGCAATCATTCTGCAGAATTATTAATCATCTTCACATACAGCAGCAAAAGAGTAAAGTGGAACACACACAGCCTTTGCGTTAACTCCTTAGGGGTTGCCCCAGCCCGTACAAAGGACTCGCAGCCTTTGTGAACTGAGGAACCTGCCG
>NW_017728998.1:10475478-10483149 GCF_001723915.1 Gavialis gangeticus | reverse complement strand
ATCACTGGGGGATATTAAAAACCAAGGCAATCATTCTGCAGAATTATTAATCATCTTCACATACAGCAGCAAAAGAGTAAAGTGGAACACACACAGCCTTTGCGTTAACTCCTTAGGGGTTGCCCCAGCCCGTACAAAGGACTCGCAGCCTTTGTGAACTGAGGAACCTGCCGTCTCCTCCTTTAAATCCTACCTTCTTTTCCTGCCCAAAGATTTGACTCCCCAGCCATCTCCACCACTTCTGTTACTCTGAGTTGTTATCCCTTATATTGCATTTGGCTGAGTGTGAAGTTAAGCTCCTCAGGGCAAGGATTTTTGTCTTCCGGTACCTTTTTAAGCACAAATCAAGTGCGTTCCAAAATCTGAAAAAGCCAAAACACAATCCCGAAGACCGGCGGTGCCACAAAATCCACTTGGGACTTTGCACTTGTCATTGACATTTCATGAAAGGGGCTCTTACTCTATGGTAATGAGGGGCAGTATAAAACCCAAAGACAGATACATTTACATTGCTCTGTAAATAAGCATCCCGGATGGGTCTGAATCACAACATTTGGATCAGGATCAGCAGTGCTGAAAACTCTGGGGGGGTGGGGGTTGGCTCCTGTTCTGCCATCTCAAATATTCCTTCCCTGCAAACATATGGTATATTTTTATATATCTGTAATAGGGATTTTATTCCTACACTTCTCTGCCTATACAACATAGCTACATCTTATGCCTGTATCACCCCAGACTTCTCTATGCAGAGGAAGCAATATTAAGTGGCTAGTCCATGGGACTGTATCCATACTCCTCTATCCTTAGTACTGCCCCTGACCTGAAGTGGGAGCTTGAGCACCTGACTTCACCCCCTTGTGCCTCTGTTTCTCCTCCATGCATTGTCCATCAAGTGGCAGAGGCTGAAGGCACCTGGCACTTAGATTTACACTTAAAACATGATTAATGTGTTGATCTTGGTCTTAAATGGTAGCCTAGCCACATGCTCAGGGAATTAAAGGTTCCACAAAAAGGGAAACCAGCCGCAAAAATGTTTGTGGCTGGTTTCTGTCATGCCTTAAATTGAATAGGTGGCAGGGTTAGGGCTGCACCGGGGCTCCAACCGGCCTTTGTGCAATCCCCACCAGCTGACAATCAGCCAAACATCAAGGGCCACACTGGTGCCAGTCAGAGCCCCGGCATGGTCCTGATCCAGCCAACAAGCAGCTGATTGTCAGGTGCCCATTTTTCAACTTGCCAGTTCAAGGACAGGCCAGGATCACAGTCATGATCCCAGGTCCTCCCTGCAAATAGGATGTGATGGAGATCTGATCCCCAAAACTGCGCCTCCTACCATGCATGTGTGGCAGTGACTGGAGGTGCAATTGTTGGGCTTGGGGATCAGATCGCATTGCACCTTCCAATGAATGTCTGTCAGCAACCACTGTCCACACAACTCCCCTACCAAGCATAGGAGCACCCTCAATCCCCTTGCTTAGTGATGTGATGGAGCTGTCTGAGCCCATCCCAATAAGCACCCGGGAGACAAATGCTCAACGAGTGGCACTGGGGCATGCACGTAGGAGGCTCTATTACCCCATTTCAGGGTCTGGCATGCACAGAGCAGGGGCAAGGGGGAGAGGTGGCCTCCACAAGAGTGTCACTGCATGGAAATCATGTAGAAACGTCCTATCTCTTGTGTAGTACTTGTGCAGTGTCTGGCACACCAAGGCCCCTGCTTCAACTGGAGCCCCTCAATGCTACTGTAGCAGCACCAATAATTCAGCCTCCCCTTCCTCATTTATTTATTCTCTGTTGTCTCTTCCCTTTTGTTTTCTTTGCATGTTTTTAAATAGGTCTTCTCATAATTTAAACCAACTGCTTTCTTACAGCTCTCCAAAAGCTCAAGGGTTTTCTCGGTAGCTTCTGAGTTATGCTGGCTAAATCTGTCAGGCTAAAAGTACTGAGCTCTTCCCCCTACCTGAGATAATGTATGTAACGTGGTCCAATTCTTCAGCTACTTTCCTGAGCAGGTTATTGCAGGAGGGTAGAAGTGGCCACCCACCGCTCCCCTGACCCGCAACTGGGAAATGGGCAGGCTGCAGTAAGAGGACGTCCTGGACGGACTGGCTTTTTTGCATACGTACTGGCCCCTGGCTGCTTTACTGCTCCATCCAGGAAGAGCACGCACCAACTTCAGACGGTTCCTCTGCCTGACAAATGGTATTTGACTCCAAAAGCTTGCAAAGAATTTTTCCAACTATTTGAGTTGGCCTAATAAAAGATATCGGACTCACCCAAAGAGCCTTGTCTGCCTATGTCCTTAGACCAATGCGGCTACAACCTACACCCCTGGACAGACTATGACACACAAGTGCGATTTCGCCAATTGTCACTGACTTGCCTCATCCATCATTCCTGTTTTTCCCTTTCAAAAAGGCTCCTATAAATCTCCCCGTGCCACTTAAGTGATGCTGCACTGAATTAGCATTACCACATCCCACATACCTTCTGCTTTACCCTCTGCCCTGACTGTCCACTCAAATCAAGTGTTGCTTTAACCTCTAGTACTGAACCTCTCCACTTAAATCTCAGAAGCTATATATTTTCCAGCTAGATTGGTGACCTTAATGATGATCAGTTTGCATTTGGAGGCAGTGGCTTTTTGTAGTCCTAGGGAACAGTACTGACTTTCAAGAACTACACTCCAACCCTGTCTCTGAAACTGGTTCTCTAAATACACCTCGACAGATCACTTAACAACTGTGTGCCTGAAGTTTCCCCATCAGTAAAACACTCAGATGCAGCTGCATTGCAAGGGTGATAATTTAACAGGATCCAAAAGGGGACTGGACCAATTAATGGAAGATAAGTCTATCAGTGGGCATTAAACACAACGCTTAACAGTACAGCTACAAGATTAGGACTCTAAAGGTCTCTGGATGCTGGACGCTGGTGGGGAGAGGATCTGCCCTACCTAAATACTGTCTTCTTTAGCTTCTACCTTCTGCCATCTTGGGACAGACAGGTGTATAAAATCATGAAGGATTTGGACAAAGCAAACAGGGAACTGTTATTCACCAAGTCCCAGAATATTACAACTGCGGCGGGGGGGCCCTGAAAATAGCAGCAAATAGGTTAAGAGTGAACAAAAGAAAGTGATTTTATGCATTTTTATGCAGAGTTAACTTGCGTAGCTCATTACCACAGGAGGTTGCAGAGGCACAGAGTGTACCCAGGCTGAGAGAGAGGATACTGGGCTAGATCGACTGCTGGTCTGACCCAGGATAGCATTTCTTATGCTCTTGTGTGCTCTGAGAACTGGACCTTTATTTACACGTGTTGTTTTAAAAGTTTTAAGGCCTACCAAGTATCATTTATTATAGGGTTCTCCAAAATGATCCATGGCACTTTATAAACCCAACTCTGCTAAAAAAAAAAAAAACACCACCTGCTTCTGGAGTGAAACGCGACAGCCGTTTCACAGCATCTATAACAACTCCGAACAGAAAGGGAGGGATGCCCCCGGTGACAGAAGCTACCAGACAGGCCTGTGAATTATTACTTACATTGCATGAAGGCAGCCTAGCTAGAAATGCCACAAGTCAGGTATAAAAACTGAGCAGTCTTCATAGGATTTCTCCTTGAGATGAGTGGCAAATACTGGGCTTAAACACAAGCCAGCTCCCGAGTCAAAGCAAGCACTGCCCCAGAAAGACCATCAGAGTGACTGCCTGTTACACGCACATCCTTCCCCAGGGTTGTCCCCCGCACAGCATGGGTGCACACTTCACATTCATACACTACACACTTTACACGGGGGTGGGACTGGGCTCCGCTCTCCCACTGATTTGCCCTGTGACTTTGGACAAACCACTCCAGCTCTCCGTGACTCTGCTTCTATGTAAAAAGCAGATGCTGATATTCGCATTCCTGTGTAAAGCAGTCATGGATCTAAAGAGGGGGAAAAATGCTATCTGGGAGCTGAATATAAAGACTGGATGCATACATTTACAAATATTAGACAAACGTGGTTTGTTATTCTTATCAAAAGGACGTCAAGCCAGTTCCATGTCTGAGGTTGAGCTGAATAACTTTGTACAAAAGAAAAAGAGAAAATGATAGCACAGCAATGAAAACAAGAATAAGATGACAGCAGGGCAGGGCACAAACTAAAGGAGGTCAAGAGAAAAAAGAAAGAGCTGTGGTTTATAAGCAATTGCCACGAGTGGTAAGGCCTAATCACACTCACTATGCTGCATGTATCCACTAAAGCACAGAATTTCCTATTTAAATCATTGCCTTCCTTGATGTATATTAAGCACAAGCCCATCCATGTGGAAGTCTCACACAGGCTAAGCTGAGTGATCACTTATGAGACCACTGGCTTCAGCTTTAAATGAATGCGACTTGGATAATGATTTCTCCCTGGCTTCAAAGTCAAAACTCTTCAAAACAGCCAGCAGGAATAGTACAACAGATCGGTTTTGAAGACAGAAAACAAGAATCACTGCTCATGCACTTTTTTCTGCAGTTTCCCAGCTGCCAGACTCATTCCCATGAACAATGTTTGAAGCAAACTACCAGCCCCAGATCAAGTACGCTTGATGTCAAAATATGACTGGCCGAGACAGACAAGTAGTGCTTGGCGCCTGAACTCCAGAGTCACAAAGAGGTTTAGAAAAGACAGGCTGGAATGGAGGACGCCTACCATGAGCTGCCGGTACTCCGGAGCCCTTCACACAGGTAGTTCTTGCACTAGCGCTCCTTTGGGGCTTGGCAGAACAAAAGCTTCTATGCGTGAAGACAGATATGGACAGAGGCAAACAATGGCTAAAACACAAAAGAAAAATACCTTGCGAGTCCCATTCAACACCTGCATACCATTAACTCCTCACAGTGGGTGCATCTACACATGCAGTTAACATGTCAATAAACTCAGCAGCCGTTTCAGCCACAGTCAACTGCTCCCAGATACAGCATTTACAAATGCACCCAGGACAGCAGCAATTTGAGCCAGTGCAGAGCAGCCTCGGGCTGGCAGAGGGCATGGAGGGTCAGCCTCAGGCTCTAGGTGGTGGCACTGGGCACCTAGATGGGGCACGAAGGTGAAGAACTTGCAGAACCACATGACTAGGTGGCAGGCAGCCCCCGCACTTTAGCACCCATCTCCAAATGCATTTTGCAGCACTTAATTACTCTGCTGTAAGATAGGACTGTCTCAAGCGGAGTTAATTAGTTTATTGTGCCCTAATGCAGCATGTGTAGATGGCAGTGCTTTATTGCAGAACTAATTAATCTACTCCACAGCAAAGCACATGTGTGGATGCATCCAGTGAGTGGCATTTTACTCATAAGTGGATTTCAAGGGGACTTCTTATGGCTTAAGGCAGCAGGTCGGTGAGAGTAGCAGGTGTCAGAAGTTGGCTGTAAAACAAGCAATAAGCTTAGTTCTCTGTTAGACATCTTTCTCTGTACCTATAGGATGGTCCTGGAGCCCTGCGTGTGATGATTTATGTCCCCTTCTTGGCTTAGTACTTTGGACAAAAGAAAGTTTTCCCCTGATGCAGGAAACTACTTACACGCATGGTCTAAGTTAAGCATGTGCCCAAATGCTTTCCTAATAGGAAGACTGTTTTGAAATGATGATACCTTTTCCCTCGGATAGTAGTAGGTTTGGACAAGGAATCCTGCCCTAAAATGTAAGACGCTGAGACAAAAAGTGACAAGCCCTTTGTCTTCTTTGTCCTGTGAAAGCAGTGAAAAGCTGATGTTCTCTGTCCCAGACACTCAGGAGGAGCAGGGTGAAGTGTTCGTGTTTTCCTTCTAAGATTTACAGCGTTACAGACTCTCAAAAGTACTGAAGGATTGTGCAAATTCACAGGCCGTCCTCAGTTTAATAAAATGAAGACACTATTTCCGCTAATTGCATTGCCTGAAAAGTCTCCTTAGTAAGAACAATGGTGTGGCTGTCTGAGAACAGAAGAGAAACCCTTTGCCATGACCGGCTTGGATGACCAGCTCAGAAATGTCTTTTCAGACATGATCCTGCAACAGGCTGGCACGATCTAAACACAGTTTGATAAACACCAAATAGGGTTTTGATTAACACTCAGCTGTGACCTGAGATTAGCCTGGCAGATTGACCATTAGACCAACTAGTGACTGGGGAACTTTAAATGGATGCGTTTTCAATGTGCAACTCGCTGTCTGGAAAAAAAAAGCATATGGCAGGGAAATAATAGGTGGATACAGACAGATTGAGCATAATGTGTTACAAGGAGGAAAACAAGGAATTATATTCAATTCTATTGACATTCAAGGCAGTTCAATGATTGAAATAAATACAGGGGTCTTCATCTTAAGTAAAATCAACTTGAAAAACATATGCCGGGAATAGTTTTCTTTCACTTTCAAAACCCAGAATGGAAAGGAAATTGGGATAAAAATAGAAGCTAATTGAGGCATTGAAACAAAAGCACAGTTAAATCTAGAACCCGTACGTGTTCTGGATTTGAATTATTGTGAGCTCTTTGCAGTGCGGATGCTTTCTTCTGTGGGCATGACAAAAACAAATGATAGTATATGAAATAACTAAGAACCTAATGTCAATGGGGAGTTATCTGTCCCTTAGTGGGAGGTAGTTAAAAGAAATCATTATCACTAAATGAGAGGCTTCTGTTCGACTGTGTTTGATAATAGGCAAAATGAGTTGTTTATTGGATAATTACTAGTGAGCGCGTTTTAGAAGGTTTGTTCTAAGTTTGTGTTACAGAATAGCTAAAAAAAAAAAAAGCAAAACAAGCAATGAAAGTGAGTCAGTATTTAAAAATGAGCAGGCCTTGTTAGCAGCAAAGCCAGCATGAATATCGCTCCCTATTTTACTCGGTACCTTCTCCACACACAGCATCCAGAATTAATTATTTTTACAGGCTGCAAAAAGAGAAAGTATCATGCCCGCAAGCCACTGGTGTGTTAAGGGACAGACATGCAGACTGTGCCCTTGGCTTCTAGCTCCGCAGTATACCTTACATGTCCCTGTATTCAGGGAATTTCAGTGAAAGGATTTTGGCTACTGTTGCCTACTGCTGTGCCCAGGTTTTCCTGAGGTGCCCACGCACAATGTTTCTAATTCACTGGGTGCTTACATGGTTTCATCATTGTATTATCTCAGCTCTTCCAAAGAGCTTGTCCTTATAGCACTCCTAGAAAGGAAGTGAATATTATTATTCTTGGTTAGTAGCTGGAAATAACAGAGTACACAACAATTAAGCAACTTGCCCAAAGTCTCACAGACTGTGAAAGAGCTAGGAATTGAACTGAGCATCCCTGAGGCCTATGCCAGTCCTTGAACCATAAGTCCAGGCTTTCTCTGCTAATTAACCTTTCCCAGTGGGTCATACCAGCAAGGCGGTGCAAAGCTTCGGGTGCTGATTCGATTTGGAGGAGATTCGGCCCGATTCAGTGGCCGTATCTCCAAATCGAATCAGGAAACCGATAAAAAGGTCCAAATTGATTTGAAGGTCTCTGAATCAATTTGGAAAAGAATTGGAGAGTTTTGGAGATTCAGAAAGTCCGCACTCGCCGCCGCAGGGAGCTGGACCCGGACTCCATGCTGGTAAGTGGGGGGGGGAGGGAAACATGGGGAGACCCCCACCAGGCTCCATCGCCTGCCAGCCCCCTGAGTGCCCC
>NW_017728998.1:10470103-10470478 GCF_001723915.1 Gavialis gangeticus | reverse complement strand
CCCTGCCCACTGCCCCAGCCCCTCCCATGGCTACCCCGCCTGGCCCCAGCTCCCAGCTCTTTAAAAAAAAAAGCCCCACACTCACCGGCTGCTGCAGCAACCATTGGGGCTTCTGGGGGCTCGTGGCACAGCCCCCCCATGCAGTATGGGGCAGTTGGGGACAGCAGGGACTCCCCCCACACTCACCTAGTAGCAGCCAGTGAGTGCCAGACTTTTTTTTTTTTAAGAGCCGGGATGCTGAGGCCAGGTGGGACAGCCATGGGTGGGGGATGGGAACTTGTGGCAGAGCCCCCCCATGCAGTGTGTGGCAGTGGGGGGCAGCAGGGATTGCCCCCCTCCACCCCCCACCTAGCAGCCACCAGTGAGTGTGGGGCT
>NW_017728998.1:10450482-10465103 GCF_001723915.1 Gavialis gangeticus | reverse complement strand
TTTTTTTTTTAAAGAGCCAGGATGCTGGGGCCAGGCAGGTCAATCATTGATGGGGCCGGGAGAGCAGGTAAGGGATGGGCCTGTGTGATTCGGAGATTAAGCCAATTTGGCTGCAGCCGACTCTCCAACTCAGATATGGCCAAATCAGTTAGGGACAGTGATTCAAATCACCGAATTCAATCACTGTCCCCAAACTGGCTGAATCCAAAGCAAATACTAGCCGCTTCGCACAGGCCTACAAACCGGTATGGTGCTGAGCATTGCCTGAATCTCAGTCTCAGCTCAGTAAGACTTGAAATAACCAAAGCTCATAGCTCATACACTGTACATAAGGTGATTTTATGATCCCCACTATAGGCATACATGTCCTGTTTTCTGTGCACTCTGTCCCTTTCTCATAAGGCAGTAAAAGGAAGTTAAACAATGTAATACTTACCCAACAAATGCTGCATTAAGACAACACGAAAGGCCACACTGGATTCTCACCTCAGTGAACATGGCTTTATGTTCAACTCCCCAATAGGGTCAATGTATAAAACTAAGCAAGACTATGCTTCCTAGGGTCTGATGGCAAATTACAAAAATAGAGACTGTTTAGAATTTAAAACTACTCCAGCAGCTAAGCCACACAGGGCACGTTTCAAAGCTAAGTGGTTATGAATTTTCTAATTAAGTCCAGTCCATAACCCCTTTGCTAAAGCTACAAGGGACTTGAAACAAGGAGATATAACATAGACCCAATTTGAGAATCCATCGGTTTCCCCAGTCAGAGATGGATACAAGCACTGCAGAATCACACCTCAAATTGCCGCGCACTAGTGATGACATTCAAATATAAGAACTGTGTACTTAATGAAATTAACTCCAATTAAAAAACTGGGAGCCACAAAGATTCAACAGCTGGAAAATCTCCAGACAGTCAGCTCTGTCATGGCCAGCAGTTGCCAAGATTATTAATGGCAGGGTTTGGACACCTTCTCTGCTTAATCAGTAGTAACTACCTCCTTTTCAGAGTGCAAGTCTCCCATTAACTGCAACAGAGCTAGGAGTCCTCAGAGCTGTCTCATTCCACATAAATATTAGCACGGTACAGACAAATGCAATTTCAACAACGTAGTATTCAATGGATAAGTTGTAACAACATCTTTATTTTTCCAGGTGTCAGCTCTGTTTTCCCACCGTAGAGCTCATCCCACCACATGACTTCAAGGGGAGCACAAAATGCTCATCTCTCTTCCCCGACGTTACGACACTGGAAATCCACTGCCCGGTAGAATTATATGTACACCACTATACATAAAAGGGAAGCCCGTCCCAAAGTTACCCAGTTCTCCACATAATTTCTAAGGAAAGTAATAAGCAAATGGACAAAATGACATCCTTCACATTAAACCGTACCATAAACACAATCAAAGAATTTTTTTTGCAAAAATCTTGTTGGTCTAATAAAAGATATCATCTCTACAAGTCCTGGTTGCTTTTCCCACAAACACAAGAATTTGGACTGGCCCATCGAGAGGATAAACCCACTCTGGCTGCAGCTCCCCGGATTTCACTGGCCTTTTGCTGGCCAAACAGTGAGTGGACTTCAACTGGGGATAAATTTGGCCCTGAAGATATACATTCACTAGTGCCAAAAAAAATTGCACAAACTAGGAAGTTGCACAATTTGTCCTAATCTATGTTTTATTCTTTCACATACACCTCAATCTGAGGTGAAAAGAAATAGATATCAGATGTGACAAGTGTATGTTTTTTTCAGATATCTGACTGTTCATTTCGACTTGGAAGGGCTAGAGCACCTTTCAAAAGTTTTAGCCCTCTGTTTCTGAGGAACTTATCCTTGTGGCATGTCTGTCACTTTTCACAGTGCTCAAGCGAGTCTTTGCAATTTTCACATAATGGCAGTTGTTGACAGGTTGTTAGGGCTGACAGTGAATATGTTTGAAAAACTGTCAAGCTGGTGGAAAAAAAATTAGGAGGAGAGGAGAGGGAGCCTCCTTACATTTGTAACAGCATGTTAAACTGTAAATGCATTCTCAAAATGCATAGACCTCCTTCCAATCAAGTTATTTGCCCTACAATGACAGCATATGTGAATATATGATCCTTAAAAATTAATGTCAGATTGTCACTTGAAAGGTCACCGCCACATTACCACACAGCTCTATTTATCTGTATAGAAATGATTTTGCCTTTAATGTTCAATAATAGCTGTTCTAAGCAAAGCAAGTCACTTGAAAATATGGCTCCATTGATACGACTAGCCTTTAATTAGCCTAATATTACGAATGTCAGAGGCATTACTGGCCACTAAGAGCCTAAGGCAATGCATGCAACCTGGCTTCCATCCAAATGTATTTTCTTGCATTGCAGAGAGGGCATGTGGGAAAAGGACCCTCTCTGCACTGGAGGGAGGCAAGCAGGCTACAGTAGGTGATGGTCAGCTCAGCATCCTTGATGGCGCTTCCGTTTACACCATCAAGTGACCTGTATTTTCCAGCGTTGCATTGAAATCCTCTTTGCTCACCATTGCACTAGCTTCTCACAAAATGATTAAGTACTAGATGGCAATAGCCTCACACAGACTGTGTAAGGTCTTATTCCATATTCCCTTGGAAGTACATGAGGCCACGTGTGGACTGAGCGCTGCCCCATGTCAGGCTAACATGACTCAGCCTCAAAAGTGCCAGACCAGTTTTTCTACCTTCCCTCAACAGTGCCACCGAAGTCTGCACAATGACAAAGGACATAAATGAGGTAGAATCTGTCCCCTTATGCCTTGGGACAACACTAGCTTTGTGTGAATTTATTCCTAGGACAATAATTTGCCAAACAAATTTATTTCTGCAGAAAATAAAAGTGCAATAATCCATCATCCATGTTTTCATTTGTGTGGGACAGTTTTTAAAATGCTCCTCTTTTGTTCTGTAAAGATTTAGGGGGAAAAAACACGTTCTTTCCTTCTTTTCTTAGAGTCGATTTGTTACACGGTTAAAAGCAGCATTAATGATACCGATGATCTGTCTGTGATATTTCCAGGTGCCTATCACCAATGCATAGATCCCAAAATTAAAGCAACAAATTAATGGGCAGATTAAAATGATTATGAACAGAGTGCAGGACCATCCAATACATAAACGAGGAACCTGAAATGGCAACTCTTCCCGATTAAGTGATTTGCAAGAAGAAGCTATGCCTGGAGACTTAAGTGAGAATTTTGCCCAGTAAACAGCAGTTGAGTTTGTAACAGTGTATAAAAAAGAATAAGGATGTTAAAATTCTGCAGAGAAATGTTGGAAAATTCAGGGAGTAGCTGAACTAGATGAAAAAGAAACAGAAAAAGCTCAAAACATAAAAATGGCAGCTATCCCAGGATTAAGTGCAGCATCAGAAAGGAAATGGAGAAGCAGACAAGTAAAAAAAAAAAAGGAAAAGGAAGAGGAACCTACAAGGTTAAGAAAACATTAAGTATTCTACAGAGGAAGACTGGAAATACCACAAATCATGTAAAGGGCATGAGACTTGTATGACTAATAATTCTAGTATTTTACATCTATGGACAGGAAGAGGGGTGTTCTGGATTGGGCTAGGATTAAGGACTTCCTGAGCTCAAATCGGGCTTTGGCGTATCACAGAAGGTCTCATCCTGCTCTATCAAAATGGGTGGCTAAACTCCTGTTCACTTCAATAGGGACAGCGGTAGGGCCTTAATTTCTTTCTCTCTCTGTCCTGTAAAGTGAGGATAATAATTGTATCAACAAGTCAGTCTGTCTCACCGGAGTATTTGGGGGCCTGCAGTGTTCTGCTAAATGCTAAAGATGATTATGTAGGGATTTCCACCCAGAGATCTCAAAGTACTTTCCAAGCATTAATAACTGGGGACTGGTAAGACCCTTAGGAGACTTCATGTAAAGAAGGCAAACAGGATTCAACCTCCACCCCCCAGCAAGGGAAGTGCCCAACACAAGGCAGAGGACCCGGTTCCTAGCACTGTTACTAGGGGCGCGAGGTGTCGCTGGAGCCTGAGGGCACTCAGCCTGCCCTAGCGAGCAGAATCAGGCTATAACCATTGGACCAGGAAAGAGGAAGATATTATAAAAGGGGCAGGAGGATAAATATTGTTTTTATTTTGGGGACATAACCTAGCAGCCATGAGTGCAGAAAAAGTAATACCTTAAAGAGTTGGCAAAGGTAATTTATTGACAAAAGGCTTAGCCACTACTAAAAACTAAATGAATTCTTTGCCTCACTCTTCAACAAAGGGGACAGGGAACACATGTCAGAACTCATATTAATTTCCCACGGGAAGCCAAAAGAAACACTGAAGGAAATGAGGATCATGCTTGAACAAGGAATCAAGAAATTGGACTGTCTGAAGACTGATAAAACTTATGGACCAAGCAGATTCTACCTACAGATTTCTGCAATAAAGAACATTTAAGGAATCCTTTACAAATTGTATTTGAAAGCCATTTTAAAAGGATATAATGGTGGACTGGAAGCGAACTAATGCAGCACCTACTATGAATTTGAAACTCAAGACATTTAGGGCAGTTCCAGGAGATTATAAATATTCGAACTTGACAGCCTAAGAAATAAGTGACTACCGAAGTGCTCAAGGATAGCTGGGAGGACATCAGAGAGTGCCATTATGTAATGCAGAGTCCACATCGTGCCACAACAAAGGAAGACCTCCTCCCAGAAGTGTCACTTTGGGTGACCACATTTATAAAATGTAAAGGCGGGACACACGCCCGACTTCCCCCTCTCCCCTCCAACTCCCAGAGGTACGGCCAGAGCTGAGCAGAGCCAAGGGCAGATGCAGGCTCAGGGCTCCCTGTCCTGCTGCCCACCCCCCAGGAGCCCAGCACTGGCCGTGAGCCTCCTGCCCGCCCAGCAGCAGCGGGGGGCACAACTCCACTCTGCCACCACCCCAGCTGCTGCCAGGTGTGCAGGGGGCACATTGCCATGGTGGTGGGACAAGCCACCAGTGGCTGTGTCCTGCTCCATGCCCTGGCTCCATGCACTGCCCCACTCCCTCCCTCCCCATGGGAGCCTCAATCTGCATCCCTCTCCCACCATGACCCCTTTTCCTCCACAGACTTACCTGCAGGAAATTTCTCTCCACGCTGCCAGGCTGTATTCCCAGGCACCCCCTGTGTCCTGCCCCCAGAAGCCCCAAGCAGGCCCTTGCAGGCTGGGATGCTGGCAACCTGCAAGGGAAAACCCACTGTTTCCCACAGATCCTTGAGCAACACTGAGCATCCGGGACAAATGTTGTCCCGGAGTCAGGAAGTCTGGGACTGGGACTTGAGGTTCCCATTCTGGGGCTGTCCCACCCAATTAGGGACGGGCAGCCACCCTAGTGGCATCAGATATTTTACTGGTCAAAGAGGCTGGTTCAGAAAAGAGATCTAGATTTGCATCAGTCACTACAAGCAAAATGGACCTGGTGCAACAGTGGTCCATAGCATAGTCTTCCCTTCCAAGCCAGCAAGAGTTTTGAGTGAAGGACAGCAAGATCACTCAGTATTGTGACCTCCAGATGAAGCACCTGAGCGGTCAACAGCAGATTCTGAGGGCAAATAGTAAATTGTGAAGGGGAAGAGTTAGAGATGCAAAGCCTTCTCCTGTATTTCGGTGGGTGCGAGTCTTTCATGGACTTCTGGGGCTTAGGGCATGCAAGAAATAATGAGCGAAGCACTAAAATGATCACGAGTGTGAAAATAATAGTTAACTTGCATATTCATTATGAGTTTGAAGGAACGGAAAAATGAGAAAAATACAGAAGAAATGGGAGGGGATTTGTTGTGCAGGGAAAATTAACACAAGCCCAAAGGCTATTGGGTTTCACTATTGAAGAGGTTCTTCAAAATACAATAAATCCATACAGCTATAGATTGTTTTTCTAAATACAGAGAAAATGAAGCAAATACCTTATCACATTATGATAAATTCAACAAGAAGTATAGACGAGAAGCTCTGCAGTTACGTTTCTAAACAGTTAAATGGCAGCACTAGAAGAAACTATGTTAATCTAAAGCTTCTGGTGAAAAATTGCGCTGCCAATTTAAAAGTCAAGATAGACTTCAAAAGGGTTCTGAGCTCTTATTTCACTGTCAAAAAAAAATCTGCTTCTAGATTCTGGTAGAGCAGAAAGTATTTACAGTACTTGGTAATTTCATTGTATAAATATCCTTAAAAATAAACACACAATAGTTGCAGCTGAAGTTTATTGCCTTTTACTCTGTAATTACCTTTTCCCCACCCCAGCAGCTCAGCAACAACTGTGCGGCCAAATAAATTCTTTCCATTGTTTCCTAACTTCTTCCAGCTTCGTGACTTCGCTTGTCAGTAGATTTCTTGTGTGTCTTTCTGTTTCTCACATGATACCGGGCATTTACATTTTTGCAATTATATCTGGTAAATCCTTCCAAGTTGCAATGATTGTGCAGGGTTAATATTGACTTAAGGATAATATCCAGGATGCTGTATCTCATCTATGTAGTTGAATTAAGCTCGATTTGAGCAACATGACTCAATGCAAAAATGATCCCCATGACCAACTTTGCTACTAATATTTCACAGATATTTTTAGAGTTCTAGCTCCCCACCATTCAAGTCATATAAAAGTCTTAAGCCATCACAAGTTTTATGTGAAAAAAACCCTTTAAAGCTCAGTACAAAAAAAAATACTTAAAAGAACTTCCCCATAAAGAAATATCATGTTCTGGAAGAGGTTGAGAAAGCAAATGACAGCTCTGTAGTAAATTGATTTCAAAATGACTTGAACACAGTGTCCGATGACAGATGTTTTAAGGCCTGACCCGAAACCCACTGAAGTTAATGCAAGGCTTTCTGTTGCCATTAATAAGAATCGGATCAGGGCATTGTTGCACTAGTGTAGGTACAAATGAAGATTGCCTATAGAAAGATATCTTCTTTTATCTCAATTTTTTTTACTTGGGTCACAGTCTTTCTCCAGCAGAAGTTACTTGAAGTTTGCTACTGACTTTGTGAGCAACAGGATCCAAGTCAAGTCTGTTATAAAACTGGAAGCAGAATTCAGCTATACTGGTTCCTAAACAAAATTAAAGATCTCTTTCAGCCCCGATTTCTTTCTAAATTAGAGAATATTCTTACAGTGAAGCAGGGTGGTGACCTTGCGTTGACATATGGGGGCCGTTCTCGCTCCACTGAGCCTGTTGTAAATTCAGTTTTGATAAAATCTGACTCATTGCAACCCTAGCAATATCCCAGATACCATTCCCCTTCGTGCACTCTTTACTTCACTGAAAGTTTTGCCAGTCAAGAATTTTGCCAGAATAGAGGCCAGGGAATAGTCTGTAGTAGTTCTGCAATAGCTTCCTCCATACAAGACATAAATACATTGCAATCTGCTGTACTATCTATTAAAAGTATGATGAACACAATGACCAAGAACAGCAAGTAAAAGCAGACACCAATTTATAATGAATTTATATCCTTAGGACAAGATTACACCTGACTTGACTTCAATATCTTAAAATATATAGCTTGCTTTTATTTTTTTCAATATTTGAATCTCCATCAATTATATCATAAGAATTACAAACTTTTATGCCTTTGTTTTGGAAAAAAGTCTGAATTCTACCACTATAACTCAGGAGTCAATCTATTGCATTTAAGAGAGAGACCCAGTGCAAATAAAAGACAAAAATAAGCCTGTATAATATAAATCCTGTGTTCAGAAGTGGCAGAGAAACAAACTCCAAATGCAATAGCACTGCATTCACCTTCCTCTCTAAAACCTTTCTTCTCTGGCACTGTTGCAGCGCATGTAATTTTTGGCATTGCTAACAGAGTCCGTGTTCCACAAAGAAGCACATAACATTGCATTGCACACTGAGGTCCCTAACTGGTAACATAACACAATAACCCAGGTAGGAAAAAATTTAAGAATTACTTAAATAAAATAAGCAATTTTTTGGCCATTCATTGCCATTAACAAGTAACTTGTGATCTAATAAATGTCACAATCAGTTTCATTTAATTAAAATAATAAATAATATACAGTAATGCAGATTGACATTTATATCTTCATTTACGTGAAGTTGGATTTATGGGCAATGCTTTATTTGATGGAGGCCACAAATAATGGCTATTAAACTGCCACAGGATGGACACAAGATCACATTAATGAAATTAGACAAGGCAAGGCACTGATATATAGAGCCCTCCTGCTAGAAAATAAACCAAGCCATGTCCAAAGCAGATGTTTTCCTTGGCTGCTGTTAAGTTTGCTAAATTTTTACTAGGCAGTTTAACTTGAAATGTTCTAAGGTGTAAAGGAACAGAATTCCTATGACAGTTCCCTTCAAAGATGTATTTCAACTAAATGAATGTGCCAAGTTAGTTCTCCCTTCCTTATCTCAAGCACATTCATGCAAATCAAATTCCTCAATGTAAGATATATCTATTCGAGCCCTAGCAGTCACGTTGGAATAGACGCCTGAAATAAAATGTGTGAATGTCTCTGGTGGTGGAAGGACAAATGACTTATTTTTCTAATGTATTAATTGATACATATATCCAGGGCAGGAACTTAATTATAGATCGTTTCCCCTTTTAATGCATATAGAGACAAATTACATTTTTATTTAGAATAAGGATGGGAGGGTACTCTAGTGCTAACAAAAGGAACCAAAAGGGAAAGAGATTTTCACAGGGAAGATTTTCTTCTTACCTCCACACTTGTGCTCCTATCAGTCCATCTGCCCCATACAGTAACATGATACACTGTGTGATAGTTCATTACTCCTCACTCCAAAGTTTTCCATTAAATACAGTACTGCCGTTTCCATCCTCAGAGTGCCTTCCTAACAAATCAGACTACTCTGAGGCTCTGTTGCAGAGCATAAATAATCCTAAGTAGCAGAACATGGTGAAAAATGAAATCAAACTTGCCTTGTGGGCAAATTATCTAACTGGATGCTGTGTGTGAAGTTCAGATAAACATTCAGTAAAATGGAATAGCATCTCAACGTTTGATATTTATCTTTGTGGATTTATTTTAACCTCAGGATCTGCATGTGCTCTGCCTGTATGATGCCACAAAGATTCAGCATTAAAAAAGGTAAATTGGGGAATGAAAGGTAATTCCCAGCACAGCAGGAGATGAAACCATTAAGGTTACGAAAAGTGGAGGTTAATGATTTACTGTTGCGAGAGGCAAGGATTTTTGGGGGTGGTATCTTTTCCTGGATCCACTGTATAGTTGGGAGAGATCTTAGTCAAGGTTTCGGGCTCAAGATGCCCTTCCTCTGGTCTGGGAAAGAAGCAAATGCAGCTTGAGCTAAACAGCGGATCAGCTGTAAAAGCTGCACGTTGTAAGGGTGTGCACCTCTTCAGATGGACACAGAGTTCGCCTTGGCTGCTCATGCTGACATTTGAACATGAAAACCTCAGGCTAGATCCTCAAGTGGTGTAAATAAGCCTAGCCCCCTTGAAGTCAATTTAGGATTGCAGCTAGGATCTGCTCCTGAATCAATAGTGAAACACAGTATTGTAAAACAGTCAATTCCAGCTGAACTTTGGCCTCAGCTTCTCCGCATTCAGCTGAAAACAGCTCTGCAAACAATTTGACCCTTTGAAAGTTTCTGGTTAATTGATCTAGGAAATCTTGAAGCTTCTTGGTCCATTTAGCATGAGGACTATACTTGTCTATGGGGGAGTTATTCTGGAACAGCTATTCCTATTAACTCCTTGCGCAGACACTCATATTCCAGAATACCTCGACTATTTTGCTTTACATTGATGCCCTGGATCCAGATTCCCTGTGTAGACAGGCCCATATTCCTGTTCCTTGAGCCTTATTTATAAATTCAAAAAAGTCACTCTACCCAAGAGGTCTATAAAACATGAAAGGCACCCATTACTTCTGCTCCTATGGTACAAAACTGTGCAAACAGAAGCAAGGTTAATATTGAACTATTTGCAACTTGTAACTTGGAGCTTATGGTGCTACTATCAGCAAGGCAGAGCCTCTCCAGAAGCATCCCAGTGCACAGAAGAAGCTGCAAGCTGCACTGTTCCTTTAGTTCAGCACTGTTTGTTGCACCTTATAAAATCACTCTGCTTTGTAGGCTGTTGTGATGCTGAGTGGAGCAATTATGGCTCAGTTACGGAGCCAGTCGCCAACCACCTACAAACACAGGCCCTGCCATTGTGAAAGATCCTGGATCAACCACGCAAGGTGCGACAGCTGTGTCAACTGTGAAGCCTCACCCTTAAAGACCAACTCAACCATCTACAGTAACCAAACCTATAGTGATATTTAGACAAACTTAAACTATGCTGGAAATTCAGCTCATCCTGAGGTTTCCACCTCCCAAAGCTACATGGTATATAACAGATGAGTTTCTCAAGATCCCTTTCCCTCTGCTCTGTGTGTGAATCAGTGCCCCCAAAGTGACACTGGTGAGTGTTTGGCATACATTTCAACCTGGGCTGAGCCAGTCTTGTGGCTGGCACTGAGGGCTTCAAGCCATCACTCTCCTATGGGCTCTGTGGATACATGCACGTAAGCACGTGCATAATTTGTCACAGTTCATATTTCAAGCTATCTTTGAATTTAGGGTTATGAACCTGGCCCCTACCTTAGGCTTCTTGTATCCCCACCTCTCTGGCACAAACATGCACACATACAGGATTTTTGGCAGAACGTGTGGCCACAGTGGCACCTATTCAACACCTGTCATGAGAGTGGTGAAAGGATTTATTGCTCTTGTTATAAAGGGGCTTCAGAGTAGTCCCTGACTATTCCAGAAAGCAATGTTTCATTGCAAAAAGGCTAATTAAAATGGTATTTACATCTATTTTTAAATTGGTTTATCCTGTCGTAGGTCAAGAGCCAGATTCCAATCACTATGGCCAGGTACAGGTGTTCAAAAATCTTGAGGTGGCAGTGATCTCAGTTATGCACTTTACTTTAAACACCCTAGGTTAGAGCAGTAGCAAACAGAGCACATGTTTGCCTTTGGGGAGAGGGGCGGGGGGCAGTGCAGAGGCAACCCTGCTCGGCCATACCTGGCAGCCTGGTCCTGCTCGCAGAGGCATTGGGGTCCCTGGGTGGGATCCTTCATACCCACCCAGGGACCCCCATGCCTCCGTGCAGCCCCAAGGAGCAGGACCAGGCCACTGGGCATGGCCAAGCAGCCTCCCCTGGCAGTGTCATCCACTGTGCTGCCTTGGCTCTGTGGCAGCCCAAGTACAGGCCAGCTGCCAGTGTGCCTCCCTGAGAAGGGAGGCTAGCAGGAGACTGCAAAGGCACCTGGGATGCTGGAGGATAGCCATCTAACTCGAGTTGGTAGGGGGTCTGGTACAGAAGTTTGATAGACTGATCTAACCTAAATCAATTAAGTCTGAAACCACATCGATCCAGGTCTATCTTATACTGATTTCCACCATTTTTAAACCAGTCTACGCACACTGAACCTCTGTTGTGTTATAGGTCTAGCCTAATTTCTGATCACTTATACTGGTATAAGTGTAATGTCCATACCTAGCCTATGATGTACCCAGCATAATGCCCTGCTAATGATGGCGTTCCCTTACCTTGGCCATTTGCCAAAGCAGCCTGGCCCCAAGCATCTGACTTAAGATATTTCTGCAAAATTACTATATTCATATGCAGAATTATAATGCATGCAACTTGCTCTTTATGTAAGTAGAAAATCCTTGTATATGATCCCCACACCTTTCAGAGTGCAGGCGGCTTCTTTCCTATTCATATAAGCAGTCCTATCTAAAGACATGCCCCAGATCTCAGATACTGTGTCGCACAGCTGAACAGGTCGCATTGCTTAACTGTTCTCTGTAAGGTGCATTACACTAAAATCATGGCTTCATACACAGAAAACATGAAAGTAAAAAAGGGTCAAAACGGAAGGCCAAAGCAGGGGAGTTACAAAACCTTTTTAGTGCTCATTTATGCCGTAGTTACTTTCCAGCCATTGATTCTCAGCCAAGGTGCCATGACATCCCAGGGTGCCTTGAGATCCTTCCAAGGGCATCACAGGGTGCCACACAATTCTAGCATTGTTGGTTTACAAACATGATTCACAAGATAAACTCAGAGATTTCAAATAGAAAACCATAGCTGTGGTCTTTCTGAGTTCTTTGCAACAGAAGAAAAATACTTTATTGCTATTCTGTAGGCAGGAAAAGAGTGAAACCTAAGAGCTGACATGTTCTAAGGGATGCCTTAAGTCTATTCCAGATGCTTCAGATCTATCCAGGGGTACCTCAAATGTAAAAGGTTGAGAATTGCTGGTGTAAGCTAAACTCCCATTGATATCAAAGACTGCAGGGCTACACCTTTCATTTTGGCCAAGTGCTTTTTCTATATAAATAAAATAATAAATTCTATGTTACAATTTTAATATCAAAACAATCCTTTATTAAAGGAATGTTATATCTTTTAACATTAAAATAATATCCTTTATTACAAAATCTTATACCCATTGATCCTTGAAACCCATATTATAATTTACAGATAGTGATTCACAAGCATCAAGACTAATGCAGGTTCCTACCACTCCATCCTTATTTTGCAGCCTCGCTATAACTGTAATTAAAATAAAAACCTAATTTATCACCTTCTGTCTCAAAAGGTCTAGAGAAAGCAGCAAAGAAACATATTTCTTGTAATCTTGTCTCCCTTTCGGGGTAAGCAAACCCAAGAGGGAAGAGAGATTTGCTTTAAAAATCTTTTATCACTTTGTTCACATGAACCACTGAAAATTGGAGTGTCCCTATTTCCACGTAAATAAAACACCCCAGTGCCTCTGCAAATCAGAGTCCAATTTCACATGGGCCGTGCGTTTATATAACACGAAGGGCCATATCGTGCTCCCACTGAAGTCAGTAAGAGTGTTGCCATTGACTCATGCCTCCGCACAGAGAGCATGTAGTAATATTGCTAAAACCGAATAGGTTACGGAAAAAAAATCATGTTCCTTTAAACAAACAGGATTGCCTCTACAAGCAACATCACTGTCCACTTTCTTTGTTTACCATGCAAGAGTTAGAGCAACCTTCCTCCTGTCAGACTGCACAGCATGAATAATAGATACGTCATTTTTTAACTGTCAACAAAGTATCTGTAAGTGGTGCACTAGGTACTCTTAAATACCTAGAGCAAACGGTGTATTTAGCATCAGAAGGAGATGATATTGTCCAGCGAGATGGGAAATTATTAGAAACAACAGACACCAAAGAATTTAAATCACAGGGGCTTATCCTTACTGAACTGCCCTTTCTCCCTCCATCTTTGATCCAATGACACCTTGTTCATAGTTTCATAGTAGTTGGGGTCAGAAGGGACCTGAACAGATCATCTAGTCTGACCCCCATGTTCAACGAGGTGTCATGAAGACCAAAACAAAACAGCACAAAATGAGGCCGATCTGCGTAATCATACATTTCTGGTCATCTACCAAAGGGGTCAGATCCTCACTTGGCAAGATGCTACCGAAGTCCATGTAGTTTGGCTGATTTACATAAGCAGGATATTGGGTCCTGGTTCTGTTAAAGAGAAAGGCAATGTTTGACGGTACAAATAATTTCCTTAAGTGAAGATTTAATGGAAGAGCGACAGCCACAAAAGGTAAGCGAATGCCGCAGAGCTAAAGCTATATTGGTTGGGTGACTTAAACTGCGGTGCACATACAAAGCCATATATCCTCCGCTGGCATAAATATTCACAGCTTCCTCTATCCCATTGTTTTTACCAAAGTGATGTCAGTGGCTTTCTTTTTATCAGCTCATCCCACTTGGTCCAGCTTTCCTTCAACAGGGTAGTTAAATACATCTGACACCAGCATGAAGTCACTCCATTTCTCCGTGTCTGTGTTTGCATAGAAGAGACCTTTTCATGCTACACGAATTTTGGAGTTGCCCTGATAATTCATTCCAGTGTTTATCTGTCACTCGGAGGAATAACTTATTTCTGAGGTTCCTTCACAGTGGACATTTTCCAACATTTCCGGGCTTAGCTACAGCAATGCACAGATCCTTAATCCTCATTGCCCTGATGGGACGGCCAAAGTGAGGAATTATCATCAGTTCCCTTTTGCAAATCTCAAAACCGTGGCACAAAAAACATTAAATGATTTGCACATAATCACAGGTCAGTCAGTGGCAGAGCTGAAATAAGCAGTTTCTGGCTCCCTGAGCCATGCCAAGATGATAGCAAACACACCAAAATTACAGCTGCTTGTGCACTGGTAAACACATCCCGAAAACCTCAGGAAAATGTGTATTAATTGTAGGGCAAGCTCTATTCTATTGTCCTTCTGGCCTCACTTGCAGTATATTCCTTTGCCTATCCTTTCCTGCTGATGGTTTCAGCTGGGACAGCAGCACTGGGAGCCCTAACACAGATACCTTGGCACCTGGGTCAGCCTTTTTAGCATTATATTGTATTCTTTTATAGTTTAGTCTAGGCACGGCAAGTTAACGATATTTAAAACACCAGAAATCCAACTGGAGCCCTCCATACATTAGCGTTCCACCTTTTTGCGACCATCAGTGGAGCTGAATAGTTGGCACAACTGAGAAAATTTGGGGGGGGGGGG
>NW_017728998.1:10432961-10450292 GCF_001723915.1 Gavialis gangeticus | reverse complement strand
TTCCGTGTCATAGCGCTGCGGGGATGGTGAGTACGGATGCACACGCTTAGGGGGGGGGGGGGGGGGGGGGGGGGGAAGTATAGTATAGGCAATCACCTCGGACCAAGAATACCATTACTGTAAATTACTGGCCCATTAAAAAAAATGGTCACTGTTACTTTAAATAATGAACAAATTAATAGAATACCCCGTGCTCAGCTACATAGTAAGAAGCATTAATGAGAACCAGAATTGCTTGCAGTTGAGTTTACTTATCTCTTTAAATAAACATGGGCTATCGAAAATGTTATACAACAACGCCAGCACCATAAGTGTAGCTCCATCTCCTGTCATTCCTGCAAGATGAGTTACAAATCTACAAGAACTTGTTTGCTCCATGTTTCCAGCCACCACTAAACTTAAATTAGTAACTATGTAGGCCTCTTCCAAGGCATATCAGAGACCAGCTGTGCAAGGACCTGTCACCTTCTTGTCAGTGAAAGTTTTCTGTCCAAAGAACTTTCGTCATCCTTCGTTCCTCAAGTAGCTGGATGTCACTTGAAGAGACAGCTGAAGTCACTTGCAATGAATGGTCTCAAATCAGAGCTCACTGCCCTTGTCACAGAAAGTCTCACCCCGCAGCTAAAACTGTCACTGATCATGTTTAGATATGTACGCTGAGGTATCAGATTAGAAGAGAGTATGCACGAGATGGGAGTTTAAAAGAGGCCAAGTTGCAAGGAAAATCTTAATAGGGAGAATCGAGGGCTTGAAGAGTTAGCCCTTTTCCAAACCCAATTTATATTTCCCATCAAATCCAATAAAGAATATCTAGCTTCTAAAAACGGCATGTTTCCAACCAACAGACTTGAGAAAATTTTAAGCGCTATGTCCAGAAAGCACGTAGATTGCAAAGATATCATGGCAGCTCTGCAGCAGAAGTTACTTCATTAAGAGAAAAATCCCCAAAAGGCATATTCTGACCTCGAGATTAGTTCTCAAAATGGTGGATATATGTGCTGCAGCTTAAAAAATATAAAAAGAAAGCATTGTACTTGGTAGAGATGGGGGAAAACTTGGGAATGCAATAACATTTGCAGAGGATTTCTGAATTTCCTCTTCACTTTAATTTGCTTATGTGGGAGGAAGGTGGTCTAATGGTTATAGCAGAAGAAGTAAAAGTTAGGGCTCCTGAGTACTAATCCTAGCACAGCAACTAATTGGTTGTACAAGTATAAGCAAGTCACTTTACTGCAGAACTCAGTTTACCCATCGGTACATTGAACAGTACGTGTGGGTCACAGAGGGCACCAAGGGACACGTGTGTTTCTGTGACTTTGACCTCTCATGTAAAGTCAGCCTAGTAAAACTTGCCATTGCTGCCAGTACAAAGACAAGCAACTTGGGATCGTCCGGGACACCGTAATTATTTTGAGAGAACATAGAAGCGATATGGCAAGAGAGATGGGTGGAATTGCATGTCCTGCGGATCCTGAAATACCATAGTGCAGCCAAGGTCGCCCCTCTTCCGCAGACTGAGTGAAAAGCAATCAAGTGGCAGCTGCATTACTAGAGCTAGCAGGTGTATTTATAGTCTTATTGCCCCCAAAGGGAAGGGCCACCCCCCACCCGGATAGATTTCCTATGGAGTGGGTTGGTCAGCTGCCCCTAGGTATCGGGACTAGAGAAACATTGTACATAGCTTTCCCTACAACCTCTGCTGAATTCTCCAAGTTATAATTCTCCAAGCCTACCCAAATGCATCCTTTTGTGAGGATGAGGAATGGACAACCCTAAGGCTTGCTTGGGAAGGGTCCTGGGCTCACCTCCCACTGACCTGGTTGTGCTTTGAGACTGACGGAGTCCAGAGAAACTTTGAGACTTGGGGCTGGCATGATATACCAACTCTTTCAATCAAATGGTTCTTCTATTCACGTTCTTCCATTCATCCTCATCCTCAGTGAGGATACTGCTGGGCCACACATGAAAACTCTCTTTTGTTTCCACCTTCAAATACGGCCAAAGATATTGTGCACCAAAATTCCCTTTGTAGAGAAACAGAGGTGTAGCCGGGTAGCTCTGTGCCCTAGGCAGCCACATGATGCCCAGGGCAGTGCTGGCTGCCATGCTGATCAACTGCTGCTGCCGTCTCACCTATTTCTGCACCCCCCCCACCAACAAAGGCAGTACCTGGGGCTGCTGCTCTGGTCATCCCCCTTTACTTACAGCTAGTGGAGAGAAACCACATGTAAACTATTATAACTTCAGAAGTATTCTTTAATGGCTGTGGAAAGTATGACTCACTGAAAAGCAAGAACTGTACCTGAAACTGGTTATTCAACCTTTGTTGAGAGCTTCGGCTATCCACAAATCATTGTAATTGTACAAATTTGGCACTGACAACCATCAGGAACTATCATAGCGCCCTGCCTATTTATCGGACTGTAGCAATGTATGCTACGCTGACCTCAGTGGGAACTCCTGGAGGCCTGCGGAAAATCAGGCTACGTTGAAAATCAGGCTACTTCTTCCAACACTTAAATGTGGGCTAAGGATCCTAACCTAGGGCTTTTGTTTTTTGAGTAGCTTGCTCTTTACTTTTCAGAGTATAGGGAACAAAGCATTTTTCTTTCCCACTATAAAGTATCTGGGGTTCAGAAGTTTATTGGAAACATCATTGACATGCAAACTACAGAGATGACAAAAATAATGGAGTTTACAGGCAAGAACTCCACCACAGCAATCGTCAAAATAGTACAGTACCATAAACAGCGCAGTGCGGTTAACCCAGGCTACAAGCTAAAATAGCTAAAAACCTATTTTATTAGCCAAGTATAGAAAATCTGTAAGGAAGGGATCATGGGAAAGAGGAGGAGGTGGGGCTTAAAAATATTTCCAGGAAATGAAAAACACTCTCAGTCAAACAGAAAAAGAAGACTACTCTGTTAACAGTTCTCCACCTTGGGAGGAAAAACCTGCAGCATCCTTACAGGCTCGGCAGTGCCACGCTGGCTAGCACTACGGAAGAAAGAGACTTGGGGGTCATCATTGACCACAAGATGAACATGAGCCTGCAATGTGATGCTGCAACTAGTAAAGCGACCAAAACACTGGCTTGCATCCATAGATGCTTCTCAAGCAAATCCTGGGACGTCATTCTCCACTTGTACTTGGCCTTGGTGAGGCCGCAGCTGGAGTACTGCGTCCAGTTTTGGGCTCCACAATTCAAAAAGGATGTGGAGAAGCTTGAGAGAGTCCAGAGAAGAGCCACGCGCATGATCAGAGGTCAGGAAAACAGACCTTACGACGACAGGCTGAGAGCCATGGGGCTCTTTAGCCTGGAAAAGCGCAGGCTCAGGGGTGATCTGGTGGCCACCTATAAGTTTATCAGGGGTGACCACCAGGATCTGGGGGAACGTTTGTTCACCAGAGCGCCCCAAGGGATGACGAGGTCAAGCAGTCATAAAATACTGCTAGACCGTTTCAGGCTGGACATAAGGAAGAATTTCTTTACTGTCCGAGCCCCCAAGGTCTGGAACAGCCTGCCATTGGAGGTGGTTCAAGCACCTACATTGATCACCTTCAAGAGCAAATTGGATGCTTATCTTGCTGGGATCCTATGACCCCAGCTGACTTCCTGCCCCTGGGGCAGGGGGCTGGACCCGATGATCTTCCGAGGTCCCTTCCAGCCCTAATGTCTATGAAATCTATGGACTCCACATTGCAGCTCTACAGAGGTTAAGAGCCCTGTGCTCTGATCAGGTACACGGGAACAAAGGAATAAGTGGAACTTATTAGAAATAATTTTTGGCGAGAAATACAGACAAAAAAAATGACCAATTGACTTTCAATATTGTCTTCAAAAAAAATAAAAGCCCTTCTGTGTTTCATTAAAAAAAAACAACCCAATTTCTCAGAATTTGTTTTGCAGGTTTTTGACCAAAACACCTAATATTTTAATAATTCTCCCAGGAAAAAAAAATCTAGAGCATATTTTTATGAGAATATATTGCTAACAAAAAAGTCAGCTAACCCTAACAAGAAAGTTATCATTATGTGACTAAACCAAAGATACGGAAATAAATATCAGTCTTCTACACTGAATGTATAGGAGCTTCAAGATGCGTTCATTGTATACTAAGAGGTCATTCAGCCCAAGTTTTACATGTAAAATCCATCTGCGCTAGTCTAGCCTTCATCTATTTTGGTCATGTGAGCAGCACCAACACAAAGGCCTCTTTGCTTCCAATTCTGCAGTCCTTCTACGAGCAGATCTCTTTATTATATCACCTGGTGTTATACACACAGACGGCTGAGATCATTGCTAACACTGAAGAAATAGTGCCCTAAATATGAATTCAATATACATGATTAAGAGAATAAGAAGTAATCTCAATCCAGTTCAGCCTCTGAGGTTGATACCCCTTTTCAGGAGATGTGTGCACCACTATTTAAGATGTTTCATTACTTTGTTTTTTCCTGCTATAATGACTTTAACTGGAGAATACCTTCTCCCTGCCAAACTGTGTATGTTTACAATGGGAAAATTGAAGAGCATCACTTCCTTAATGTCTATATGAGACAGTTTGGCAGGAAAGCATATCTTAGTATCGTGTCACACTTTGAGCCGATAAAGTTAAGTGTCTGAATCTGTCAGCATTTCCATTATAAACTGGACCATAAAAATGTTCCTTTGGGCTGAAACTCAGATGTCAAAGGCCTTGATTATCCTTTTGCTTGCTTTGACATAAATTGGTGGTTACACTACTGTAAAACTGTTGGAGGTAAGTAGGGAGGCAACCCCCAAAAGCTCCTATACTAGGTAAAATAAACAGACCTCTGCATGCATCGGTGAAAGCACACCTTGTCTGCCGCTTCACACTCTTGCATTTGCTGCTTACACATTATCGTTAACTATGTGCACAAGTGGCCTGGTAGGCATGCATCTAATCTAATTTAAACATAAACATGGGATTAGAGGTCGGGGGGTGGGGGGTGGTGTTATTTTCGTTACCTTGAGCTGTCTGCATGTAAAAACTGTGAAAATTAAATCAGGAAGTTTAAGTGTAGAGGTCACTTTTGGAAAGCACGTTCTCCAGGAAAGCTGGTTTGCTTCAGCAAAACAAGGACGGGACTCCAGGGACAGGGATTCCTAGATTTTTATCCCGCTTCTCCCAGTGGTTTGCCAAATCACTGTCCCCAAGTTCACCTACCCCGCTGACAATCTCACTTTCACGAGCGTTTTAAGGAACAGCAAATAGCACGTGTTCCCCAGCTCACTGGGGTGCTGTGAGGATTCATGAAGGTTTGCACAAAAAAAGCACTGCAGAAGTGCTGCGCAATAGTGCTGCCTGATTTCACATTCCCTTCTCCGAAAGCTAGGTCATGGTTGCAGTTTTCATTGTAATCTTACCTCCTATCGCTTGCCTTGGAACAGGAAAGGTCTGTGCTTAGTGACATCTCATATAGGCCATATAGTGTGCATTACAAACGTAGACCCAGTGACTTTAAGGTCTCAAGAGAGACGCTTTGAAGAACCCTTATCACATATTTTAATGAATTTTAAAAGGAACCACACTAATATAATATTAATTATATTATTACTTTCTGTATGTGTTTTCCTATCGCTGCCGTTTCACTCGTGCATTTCGAGCATTTACAGTGTTTCCCGGCCGTGTCCATTCAACAAGACCTCATTCCAGCCTTGATGACATCACAAGTCACCATCCCCATGGAAACGGTTCTGTTGTCACAAACACAGAATTGCCACGTGAAGGAGAGGAGGAGTCTGGTAAGAAACGCTTCTATTTACACACAACGATCTTGGCAATCAGCAAGGCTGGGAACGGAAATACACACGAAAGTCTATGAGAGTTTAATGAGGTTTTGGTAACATGCTGTAGTTTTCCAACTGTGCTCAAGTGCGATCATGGTTCTTAAAATATGAATTTCCTTACTTTTAGGGACTTAAAAGCAAATTGCATCCGTTTTGCTCAGCACAGCAATCTGAAAGTTCACATGTCTGATTTTATTATTTAACGCGTAGGAAGACTTGCATTTCACTGCCTGCCCAAGACGCTGCCTTTTATGAAGACAGTCTATGGAGATATGTTTGGAATTTTAAATCCCGGTGTTTTGCTTTTTCTTTAATCTTTTATTAATGGTTTGTGTTCCCGTAACTTCAATTGAGCATTACGCTGTTGGAGAGAAGTGCCACTCGCTGTGTACAACCACTGGAACTTATTTGATAATAAGGAGGTTTTAGTTGATTAAAATTGGCATTTTTCGGGCCTTTGATGGACATCTTGTTGATAAACAGGAATAGTATTTTGACAGCAGCCGGATGGGAGGCAGTGTGAGAGACTGGTACCCAGATTTCATCTTGCTTTAATTCTGGCTTACCAATTACAAGAGGTTACTTTCGCACCAAATTCAAGTGCCCATTACTGTTTTTGTGACAAAGATTGACTACAAGTTCATGTGGATTTCTGACCCGGTCCTAGTCCCCTCCCCACTGTCTCTTCGTGCTGCTCAGGGGAATGGATCTGAGGAAGACACAAAGTGGACAGGCCAGCAAGTGGCCACAAGATCACTGTCCGTACCAATGTGACTCCTTGTTTTTCTGGGAATGAGGCCACCACAGCTCTCCAACAGCATGGCTTCCTGCGGGTGGCAAGGCATTCAGAGCAGCGTGCAATGCCTGGGATCTGCACTCAGAGCAGCGTGCAATGCCTGGGATCTGCATAACTACCTCTTGCCATACAACAAGAGAGGACCAGCATTTCACAAATATTTACAGTCACTCTCCTGTTCCTGAAAGAATATGCAGAGTAATTCACATCTTGTTTTTCTTCCATCCACAACCAGAGGGCATGTGAAAGAGGGCATCTTTTTCACATGCCCTCTGGTTTCTGGATTAGATGTGACCAGGGTAAGCGGAAGCCGTTTAGACTGGTTTCCTAAGACAGAACAACTGCGGTATATGCAGTCCTTCAAACAGTCATGAAAAACTAGTTTCCGTCAAGACCACTTGAGGTGGCTTCTGGGTCGTGTTCAGACACCCAGGGCAACAGCCAGGAGCATCTCTATTTGACATTTCCACCCTACCACCTACAAAAACCACCCTAGAGAAGTGGGAATAGCAGCCTTTGAATAGTGGTCTCCTCGAAAAACACCTGACAAAAATAGTAGGACTGTGGAAAGAGAGTCAACTACTCTTCCCCCATGAGAAGATAATAGAAGGCAGAACAGATAGTAGGATGGGCCATCTTCATGGAATAGGCTCGCAGAACTCAGCCGGACTTAAAGTCTATTCTGCAGACATTTAATTGTCTTCTCTAAAAATGTATGGATTAAGTGGTCATCATCATCATCACAATTATTAGAAAGTAAAATCTTTTTCTGTTAATGCATAAAGACATTTAAAATTTAGAGAGGGCAGTTTAAACCCTTTGCATCTATTTCTATTTATCGCACCCTGAAGATCATCCTTACCTACACCTTACAATGTATATTGGCAGCTGTGAGGCAATAGTTTTGAAGGAGAAGGCACAGCTATTACTCTGCTAGCAAAAATACTGACAATTTGGGTTTGCCTTTGTTCTCTTTTGCTCACCCTGGGAGCTACATGGATAAGATAATTCATGTCACTACAGACAACATAGCCCAAGCATAGCCTTCAGGAAGAAAAGTCAAATAACGAAAAAAGGTGGTCACGGCCGGCAATGCTAATAAACATTTCGCACTCTCTCCCCTTCTCTCTCTTTCAAACCTGTTCTCCTCACCTACACACCTACAACCCAAAACGAAAAATGTCAAGGATGGTAAATAGACCTGCTTTTCTTGAAAACACAGGAGCACAAGATTTCAAGCAAAAGCTGTGATGGCTTGGAAAGGGGCGGGGGCAGGCGTACACTTCAGGAAGAGGAGGGTGACAACAATTCTGAGGATGCCAGCAAAACCCCTGGAACACAAAGCTGACCACAATAAAATGCTGAAAAATGTCTAGAAATAGTGAGCGCAAGTAAGTCAAAGCTGTTTCTTTTCATCCACAGTTCCTAGTGTTCTGCAAAATGGGTGCAATGAATTTTTTTTTTAAGACCAGTTTATCTAAGGTAAATTTCAGATCTCATATGTTTAATTGTTTACAACACCCTATTGACGAGGTTGTTCTTAGAACCGACTCCTCGCATCTGAATGAAAGATATGAATCCTATGCTTGGCATGAAGAAGGGATTGAACTTGTGAAACTGTAATGAGGGGATTGAAGTTGTGACACTGGAATATAAAAACAGAGCCCACTACATCAACTAATATCACTTCGCTCTCCTCTTCTGTTCATATTTTATTGTGTATATATTACCTGATTTTGATGCACATGCTTTTCACTACAGGTCCACAAACAGAAGACGTGATGATAAATAATAAGATTAGATGAAATTTCTATTACGATCAACACAAATGTTTGGAGATTATACACTGTCTCCTACTTTTCTAGCTACCAGCTTCATATTTGAATTACAGCACATAAGTGAAACCTGACATGTCAAAAGAAAGTAATGTGCCAGCAATGCAGTGTTGTAATGCGCAACTGAAACTCCCTGTATTACATGCAACCAACAAATGATTTATTAAACACTACAAGACAGATTCTGATAAAAATCTGAAATATTGAGAAAAATGACATATGCACAGCATGAGAAAAGGCACACTACAATAAAAAAAGACCTCTTATTGTCTAGCAAATTTCCAGAGGAGTCATTTTGAGCCTGGAAATGGACTCTCTAAACGCAGTTTAAATACATTTCTAATAGAGCATTATTAAAAACAGCTTTCTTCCAAGCATTTTTGCTTATGGCTATTTTGGGGCCAGTTCTTTCTGTTAGTTTCATGCCAGTGTAAATCAGCTGACTTTCTGCTGGACTTAAAAAGGTGTAACAGGGCAAATCTACATGTACATATTACAGTGAAACAATAAACTCTGGTGCATATTACACCGGAGTTTATTGCTTCTGGGCAAAACGTTTACACATGCGCCCAGGACTGCAGGACATTGAAGGCTTTAAATGACAAAGAAATGACAGCGCAGCCCCGGCGGGCAGAGCGCCCAGGGGGGTCAGCCAGCAGGCAGCCCCTAAACTGAAGCACCCCGTGCCCCAGCCAGCCAGGTCAGCTTCTAGGCACACACTGCTGCGCATGGAAGGACCCTGAAGCTGGACAGTACTTGTCTTTACAAGTACTAACCTGCTGCAGAGTTTATTAATGTCCTGAGGCCTAATAGAGCCACACGTGTAGACATCAAGACGTTTACTGCCGAGCTAATTAGGCACCGCCACAGTAAACATCTCCTGTAGACACTCCCACAAAGTAGAGAATTAGGTCCAGAATATTCTGAAATGTGTTTCCAAGTCATAAAATACACAGCAACTTGAAGATAAACTCATACTGGAAACAGGCAATGTATCACTTCTCTTCTTATTCTCTCCTTGTTGGACGGCTATTTTTCTTTTGAATCTTCTTAATGGATCTGTAAATCTTTAAATTCAGTCCCAGGGGTTAGACTTTGCGTTACTAACACCATGCATCTCAGAAGGCTACATAATGGTTTAGGCATGCATTTATTTCTTTGTCATCTAAAGCCTTCAAATGTCTTATGAGCTCTTACACTTAGGGAGATGTTTCTCACTACAACAACCATTGGTAACAAGTAATATTAAACATTTTAAGTGCTCTCCTCAGTCTATCACAGTAGATCATAAGAACCAGTGTTGATAACCACATGCTTACTTCAAACCCTGACGTGAGCTCAGCTGCAAATTTTACATTCTGTAATTACTGCCATGCTTCAAAGGCTGTGGGACTTTCCTTTGCAAGAAGTTTATATCAGTGTTGAAGCAAGTATTTTGAGGTTATGCTACAGCATTTATTCTTGCTTCAGATACAAAAAGAGAATCGGTATGTTGTATACACTGAAACTCTTCTCAGAGAAGACCCCACCCTGCCTCCATAGGTGAGAAGGCTGCTAAGAATGGGACTCACATGGATCCATAAGTAATTATGAGCTACATTGTCAGGACTCTTGGGAATGTATAGAAATCAGCTTCCCATGTATCAGCTTGTGGAAAGGGGTGGGTGGGGTGGTAGAGAGGGGAAGATCAGGGCAGGGATAGGCAGCACGTTGGCAGATAGGCCACGGAGAAGAAAGCAGAGCAGCAGATCAGACAGGGAGTACAGGGTGGGCATGTCGCAGAGCACTCAAGTACCCTGTGCTTGAAAGCAGAAAGGGCTCGGGAGAGACCCCTAGTGGCGAGAAAGGGGAGGCTCAGCTCTCAGTCACCAGGGCAGCACTGGTGCTGGTTGCTAGGGCAACCAGTGGAACCAGCTGACAGGAAGGGGCAGGGCTTGGCCCTTCTTAAGCCCAGGCATGAGGCCAGGAGGGCAGTTCCCCTCTGGTGGCCAAGGAGGGGGGAGGTCGGCCAGTGCAGAGAGAGAGGAGAAGATAGACTGCATGAGCATCCCCTGGTTGCTGCCATGGGTTGGAGTATTTCCCGGTAGGGATCAAATGTTGTTTTGACCAGACGGTTTAGTTTTATGTTATAGCCCAGGGGCTTTGTGGTTTTTTTGTGTTTACTGTTTGACCAGAGGACCGGGTGAGGCTATTAGGGGTTGGAGGAGGCCTCATAGGGACTCCACGGTAGCATAGGGATCCTGGCGCCAGAGAGGGCACAGCATTTGGGTTGCATTGGCCCCAACCCCAGAGCAGGGGGCGGTGAGAAGCCCCAGAGCAAGGGGGACAGTGAGGAACTCAGAGAGGGGCCATGAGGGGCAAGGAGCCCCAGAGTCAAGGGGGCCAGCAAGGAGCCCCTGAGAGAGAAGGCAAGAACCATGTTAGAACCATCTGAGAGGCTTGGGCTGCGGTGTAGGGGTGGAAAAGGAGCTGCAGACAGTGCCCCCTGGCACCAGGGCGCATAAAGTGGGCAGCCTCCTGCTAATTACATCAGTCAATTAAACAATTAAGATCAAGGCATGGCAGGTGAGTAAGCAAGCGGTTGGCCCAGAACAGGAGGGCGGAGCCACCAATAGAAAGGCTCCAGTAGAGATACTCCTGTCACAGGGCGGCAGAGAGCAGAGCGGCAGATTGGGCAGGGAAAGGGGATTGGAGTGGCAAGGCTAATTTGTGGAACTCCTGCCAAAAAGTTAACCCCCACTGCCTTAGAGACATGCAAACTGAGAAATATTGTTCGCTTACACATCAGAGTTGAGAACATCTGTGTTAATGGGACAGCCAAATTTTGCTCATGGTGACACTGTTGTGTGAAAACACGGCCTTTCCTAACAAATGCTGTGGATCCCATGTTAATATCAGAATCAGGCAAATAATAAATGAATAATCTGTTCTCAGAAATTCACCCTTTTGGGTTTACACAAGTTGTCTGAAAGCAGATTATGATTTTTCTTAGATGTTTTCCTTATACAAAGCCATTCCCCAATGCATTTCCACAACTATTTCTTGGGCTGAGTTTCAGGCAGGCCAGTCCGTTTTAAAGTAGCCAAAATGTACTTCGCAATTGATCTCCAAAGTCATGTTCCTTCTTTTTTTTTCAGTACTTTGATTGGCTAGCCTTATCTCCTGAAATCAGGCTTCTTAAATAATGCCCCAGAAAGCAAATTTAAATTTCATTTTCTATTAAGATGTACGTGCGGCATTCGTGGACTTGACAATGATCTTGTTCGTTAAAATATTCACAAAGTAAATACAAAAGGAGCACCCAGGCAAATCAAAGGTAATTCATTTAAAGAGAAAAACAAACATTCATAGAATACGTCTGCAGTATTTGTCTAGCTGTAATTGGTCTCTTGCTGCAGGAACAAAATCCCTGATACAAAGCTCATGATTGAGACTGGCAAGTAAACTGTTATGGTTCAGAAAAAAATTTCAAGTTTCAAAATTGGATCCATCCTAAGGTGGAATAAAACTGAGCCCTTTAAAAATATTTTCATGTAGAGAGAGAGACCTATTCCTGATATTCAAGTTACCCGGACAAAGGCAGATGCAACTAAAATAATAATATCTGCTTCCTGATTAGTGTTTTCATTCAATGGATCCCCAAGCACTCTACAAAGGAGGTCACAACCATGAACCCCCATCTGTACGGTAGAGAACCAGAGGCACGGCTAGGTGAAGTGACTTGCCCTAAGTGACTCAGCAGGCCAGCAGCAGAGGTAAGATTAGAATTGAGCCTCCTAAGTCCAAGGCCAGACTCCAACCACTAGGCCACACAGCACGTGGCACATTCCCTCCAGAGAGCAACAAAAAAGCCGTGCGCTGCCACTTCTACAACACCACTGCCATTTAACAGTGACTTTTCTCCCAAAAGAAGGAGCCTACCCCACGTTTTACTGCTTTTGTCACCTGTCTTATCTCTTAGATTCCATGCAAGCGGCATCACTATTAGAGACAGCATGGGAGCTTGGGCCTCACCAAGTCCTTCAGTGTCACACTTCACTTGCTATTACGGATGGGCTTCCCTCTTTTCTTTTTTGCTTGGTTAACTAAAATGACTCCTTGCTTTCAAATTTCTAAACCTGCTGTGTATCGAGCAGTCCTTGAGTGACCCAAGTCAAACCAGAGCAGTTGATTCGGTGCACTAATTGCAAAGGAAATACCACCATCTGGTGGTCTCTTTGAAAATGCTTTGCATTTCTTAAGAAAATCCTCCTCACTTGCCTGACCTGCAAAAGTCCTTATTTTTGTCCAGCCCTGAAGAAACAATGTGCTCTCACAGGCTCTTAGCCCCCAAAGCACGTTCCTTGCCAAGATGCTTAATACCCGATTAAGTCCAATCGGAGAACACTGAACTCAATTCTCTTTAGCATTTCATCTTGAATAGTCTAATTTGGTAGAACTCTTGTGCGTACCATCTTTTCTGATGTATAAGATGTGCTTCCCTTCCGAAACAAGATCAAATTATAGAAGGCAAACACATTTGATAGAATTTTTGGCCTACTTTTTATTACAATGACTTTAATTCTCTTTTTTACGTCCCTTAGATGAATATAATGCAGTTTAGTTTTAGAGATCCTTTTTCAAAGGAAAAACTCATACACTGGAAAATATGGCATGTCATACTCACTCTGCATATGATGCAAATGGCTACACAGTGTTCAAGGCTTTGGGGAAATCAGCCCTAGGTGGTAAGATATCTTACCCTGTCGTCCAAACCATCAGCAACGGAAAGAGACAGTCCAAGAGGCAGAAGTTTTCAGACATGTCTGAACAAGGGGTCTAGGTCTGAATCTCTCCAACATTTTGGACATACTCAGACTGATGCACCTGGGGAGGAACAACCGGCACCATACCTACAGGTTGGGGAACTCCCCTCTTGTCAGCACGGAGGCGGAAAAGGATCTTGGAGTCATCATTGACTCCAAGATGAACATGGGTCGGCAGTGTGCCGGAAATATTTTCAGGTGGCTTGGCAAAGCTCTCCTTTAGTGTACAACATTTCCGTCCTGCACAAAAAGCTGTTCAGAACATGCCAACAGTGGATTTCATTAAACACGTATATGAGAAGTATAGAGCATCTCAGAAAAGAAAACTGTTCTTTTCATTCTAATATAAAACACACGTCAACCAGTTCTAAAAACTGTACCTTTGCAATTTAAAAGTTTGTTTGAGCCTCTTAAAATGATGTGCCTGGCTATCTGACACTTATGGTACCGTGGTACTGCATGATGTTCATGAAGAAAGATTCACATAAGCGTGGCTGTTGATATAACTTATCATGGGATGCAATCAATAGTACAAATGTGTACGGTATATATCCCTAATAAATTTTGGATAAAAGTCAGTATTTCCATACTTTTCACTACTATTCATTCAAATTTAACCAAGGTGATATCATCACAGAAAACAAGGACTGGAAGGACCTCAGGAGGTCACATCTAGTCCAACTCCCTGCTCAAAGCAGGCACAGCTTCAAGTAGATCAACCCAGCCAGTGCTTTGTTGTGTGGGGCCTTAAAAACCTTCGAGGATGGAGATCCCACCACCTCTCTGGGTAACCCGTTCCAGTGCTTCACCACCCTCCTAGTCAGAAAGTTTTTCCTAATATCCAACTTAAAACCTCCCTTGCTGCAACTTGAGCCCATTGCTCCTTGTTCTGTCATCTGCCACCACTGAGACCAGCCCAGCTCCGGCCTCTTTGGAGCCCCCCTGCAGGGAGTTAAAGGCTGCTATTAAATCTTTCATCAGTCATCTCTCCTCCAGACTAAATAAGCCCAGTTGCCTCAGCCTCTCCTTACAAGTCATGTGCCCCAGCCCCCTCCCCGTTTTCACTGCCCTCCACTGGACTCTCTACACTCATCCACATCCTTTCTATAGTACGGGCTATCCTTATTATAGCCTACCACAACAATCAGTGTAGATCTATCTGCAAACAAGAAGTAAAGAAACCACAAGAAGTTGGATTTTAGCTACTGTAAATCACTGTAGCTTCACTAGAGTCCACTGAAGTAGTACTAATACCCACCAGGTGAAAACCAAGCCAGAAAATCAAGGCAGAACTTGAAGTTGAAATGACATGGATTGCACAGCTACAGTCACCAGGATGCAACTATTTCCTCCCAAAAGCACAAGATGGCTCCAACTCCAGCTTGTTTTAAGAACCCAAACAAAGATCTGTTTTTGAACAGATGTGCCATACTGATGATAGATAGCCACTAGCATATCTAATTAAGCCCATGTGTGAGAAATATAACGGTTTGGATAAACTGTGAAAAAGGTCACTTTTGAACTGCAAGATGGATTTATTTTGATTAAGAAATAAGAAGGTAAAAAAGAAAGCAGTTACTGCAGTTTCAGATTGTACAGCAATAGAAAAGGGACTCACAAGCCCCTGAGGGACAGGAGTCTACCCACCCACACACAGCTTATATTTCAAGTGTTCATTTTAAGGCCATGACTTGACCTCTCTTTATAGAGACATACGATGGTCTTGGCAAAGTCTCAGATACCTAGAATAGTGATCTATCGTAAACAGATTTAGTATATGGAATTTTACACTGGCCAAAATTAATTGGCTAAAAGGTCAAATTACAGACATTAATATTTTGCAGTGAGAGCCAAAACTTCTGGTTGCTATGCAGAGGACTATTAACTGTTTCCAGCATCAAATGTAAAATCCAGGGCTCCTTTTTTTGGAACAAGTCACTTCATACACATTTTGAACAGGGGGGTAAATATTCAAATAAACTTTCCCTGCTCTCCAGGCAGTTGCACTAACATGCCACTTTCAACCAACTGCAGCGCTCATGAATCAGACACGTATTGAAAGGGAACGCAAGGAAGGAAGGTCCAGTGGGAATGACCTTTGTCTCAGATTTGTCTAGGACCCTGCTTCACCACACACCTCCTGTTTGACCCTGGGCAAATCACTTAGTCAACATGATAGTTAGGGATCTACTCAATTCATGATTTCATGATTTTCACAGAAATAGCAAAAAAAGGGGTTTCTCAGTTCGCTGCAAAAACTGTCATTCCTTGTGAGTTTGCACAGAATCATCATTAAAAAAAAAAGGTACTAAAAATTAAATGCAGGCTCTCCAGCAAGAGCCAGCAGCTCCTGTGGCCTGGCCTTGCAACATGCTGCAGCGGGGAAAACTGCCAGCACCAAAGGAAGCAGCCAAAATAGCAGCTGCTCCCTCCTCCCTCTGCCACTGATTGGCAAAGAGGGTGGTAAGGGGCAGGAATGTATGATGGCCCTGCCCCTCTTAGCCAATCAGAAACAAGGGGTGGGGCTGCCGGGACCCCTGGGCCAATCAGTGGAGGGGCAGGGCTCACCAAGAAAAGAGCCAATCAGTCGGAGGAGGCGGCAGGGCTCGCATGGTTAAAACAGTGCTGGTCATTGCAAGTGACCCACGATTCTTACTTGGCCTCCATACACATTAAGTAGATCTCTATAATTATGGCTCTGTATCCTCTGTAACATGAGGGTAATCATTCTCCCCTATTCACAGTGGAGTTTTAAGGAGAAAAACAAGAAAGACTGCAAGGTGCTTGGATGCTATGGCAATTGCCCAGATGCCCAGATGTTGTACAAATCCTGGCCCCACTGATTTCAGTGGCAGAATGCCTACTGGCATCAGTAGGAGCAAGACTTTTGCTTACAATTCCACAGCCATATTATGAGATCCTAAGTAAAGTGCCTACAGGTACCTCTGCACAGCTAGAGGCAGGACCGCACAGTGCAGATCTCACGCGCTAGCTCTGGAACCCGCAGCATTGTGGCTGTGCCAGTGTACATGCAAGTTCATATGATCTGCAGGGAGCTGCTTTGCCCTGTATGTGCTGTATTATTGCCAGGGTCCCACCATATCTAATTCCAGTGAGAGTCAACTATAAACTTTACATGAAAGCATAAAGTCTGTGCCCGCATTTTATACCCAAATAATGAACTGCAAGCACAAATCTTTATAAGACCCCACCATCTACTTAGAGATGCAAGCACAGAGACTTGTATTCATGACTTAATTGTGAAATTTGGTGTGGGGGGGGGTGGGGAATTGCCTGTAAATTCTCATTTGATTAAATACTAGGCCTGAGCCAAAAGGGTTCGTGGAAGTTTCCCACCGAATCTGTCCTCAGGCTCAGTTGAGCTGGGTATTTTTTATCACAGTTAAAGTCTTCTTCCTGCAAGAATGCTTTAAGGAGGTTGGCCACTGTTCAGGAAGACACGTAAGTATGTGTGTAGCTAAGCATGTAAGCAGTCCAACTAACTTCAGAGGGTCGGCACATACGCTTAACAACCTTGATGAATTGGAACCTGAACACAACTGTATAAGCCAAAACCTGCTCCTGGGGAAGATGAGTCCTTCCTGTGGTCTGTGGTGGTCTTTCAGAAGTGACTGTGTATTTTAATGACTAATTACACCTTCCTTCCCTTTGATATTTGTAAATATATCCAAACAGAGGATCACAGCAAAGTTGGGCTACAAGGGACTTCAGGAGGTCATCTAGCCCAGCTCCCTGCTCGAGGCAAGATCCTTCCTGACTAAACCATGCCAGCCAAGTGTCTAACCTAATGATGCTCAACCTTTTGGCCTCACAGGCCAAATGAAGGCCACAGAGCTGGTCTGCAGGCCAGATTGGACCGCATACACCATGACTGGGCCCAAAGGCCCAGCACTGCCTTTGCTTGGTCCCACGTGTAGGATCAGGCTCCAAGGGTACCTGTACATGAGCACAGAGGCTGCTCCAATGTGCTGTAATGACAATGTGTCAGAACAGACTTGATTAATTGACTGGATGAGGGCCAATGTGGTTCCCATCTTCAAAAAAGGGAGGAAGGAGGAC
>NW_017728998.1:10418864-10432273 GCF_001723915.1 Gavialis gangeticus | reverse complement strand
ACGGTCACAAGCTGGCAGAGGGTAGGTTTAGGTTAGACATCAGGAGGCGCTACTTCACAGTCAGGGCGGCTAGGGTCTGGAACCAACTTCCAAGAGAGGTGGTGCAGGCTCCTACCCTGGGGGTTTTTAAGATGAGGTTAGATGAACACCTTGCTGGGGTCGTTTGACCCCAGTACTCTTTCCTGCCATGGCAGGGGGTCGGACTAAATGATCTGCTAAGGTCCCTTCCGACCCTAGAAACTATGAAACTATGAAACTATGAATTGCATCTTGTTAATTAATCTCCTCCCGCATCTTGTATATCAGTGTTTCTGCGCTTCAGAATGGCAGCAGGGGCACTTTAATTGAAGCTCGTTCAATGAACTTTAGTTCAAGGACCCCTGCTGCCATTTTGAAGTGTGGGGATGCTGATACACGAGATGCTACGGCACTTTAATTAGAGGGGCTCTTGGAGCTGCCCCCCGGAGCATGAGTAAAAGTGAGCCAAGGCCCCACACCACTTCCAACTGGTCTCACGTGTCAGGATCAAACTCTAGGGGCCCTGTTCCACCCGCACCCATTCCTACATGCCAGGATGGGATCCCACAGTCCCTGAGCTACCTCTGCTCCATCCCATGCATGGGGATTAGGCTTTGGGGACCCTACACTGCGCCTGCATACCAGAATCAAGCAACACACTGCCCTGCATGCCATACATAGTATGCAGGACCACGGCCATTTCCAGAGACCTGTGGGGAGCCCTGTGGGCTGGATGATGAGGTATCAGGGGCTGGACATGGCTCAGGGGCCAGGGGTTGAGCACTTCTGGTCTAACCTGCTCTTGAACTTTTTCAGAGATGGAGATATGACAAGCTCCCTAGGTAGCCTGTTCTAATGGTGACCACCCTCATAGTCAGACATTTCTATGGGCAGTACTGAACAAGCACTTTCTTTTCCCACTGGCCTCACCAGACATGTAGGAAATCTGTCTTTTTTATGGGATTTGGAAGAGTTCTATCTGTGTTGTCCAGTAGAGATGTGTATCTAAGTCAAAGAAAAACATTCCCAACACCAGTAAAAATAAAAATATTTCAATACCAACTACTGATAAAAGATATCAGATTCACCCAAAGAACCTTGTCTACCTAAATACCAACCAGGCATTCCCACAACACAGATAGCATTAAAACACCCGAGTTAAACACATCCAGAACAGAAGTAAACACAGCTCCATGAATTTACTTCCATTCCTTACTTGTCTAACAAAGTAAATATATTGAAAGATACACAAATGGGACTGAGCTTCCCACTAGCAAATGACTGAAGTTGGCTGCCTTTTCATGGTGAAGTCAATAAATAGACTTACCCTATCACTGCCATGGCACATGGAAGGGGTCAGATTTTTGGCTAATGCAAAGCAATGAAGCTCCCTTGACTTCAGTGGAGCCAGACATATTTTACACCAGCTGAGAAGCTGTCCCGTATTACAGACTTCATATATTTGTTGTGGTTTAAGCCATTTATAATGACACATGAGAGAAAATAGTATCTTTTCATGAAGAACAGGCCACTAGTGCTAGCTCAAACATTTTTGCTGTGTACAGTACACTCCATTTTAGGAGAGAGGCTGTATATGGGACCTGCTCCCCTCCAGTGCATTGCTGCCTAACTCCTTCCTTCTCCTCCCAAGTCCTCACCTCAAAATCATGTGACACACCCATGGGAGCAACAATACTCTCCATGCAAGAGTAACATTGGAAAACTCTGTGAGCCGTTAGCTGACTTCAGCATGGTAGAAGGGTATGTCTTTTGGGAAAAGAATTCATTGCACTGTCGGCTTTAACGTTTAAATTGTTCTATTTATCTCAGAGGCAGAAAGCAAGCACCAAGGGCATGATCCAGCCCCAAGTCCAGCAAAATAGACCAAAAATCTTCAATGGGCTTTGGATCAGTGGTTCAGTGTGGCAACCATTTAGCTGGACATTCTGATGAATGGCCCTATTTTCATAATGTGTAAATAGGCAAATATTTATTATTAATGTATATTAGCACATTGCCTGGAGGCACTGACCAAGGCAAGACCCCCTGGTGCTACAGATTGTATAATCAAAACATTACACCGGTTCAACTGAACACTCCCAGGGTATACTCTCAGTTTGTGGACTTCGGCTTCATTTACACTCTGGTTGCAGCATTTTGTGGCCTCCATTTTATTTTCCAGTTCTTAATATTAAAAATGGGGGGGGGGTGTATTTAAATGTTCAAATACAAATATTTAAAATAGGCTCAGAAAGTTGGATCCTAAATTCAGGATTAATCAAAGAAAGCAGTTATGTAAAAATAAAGTGATTTACAAAACTTAGCAGGCCTATTGTTATGTGGCCTTGCAGGCAGATTACTGGTGGCTTAGCCTGGTTTAGCATGGTTCCCAGAATGATACACACACAAGCTCGGCAAAAAGATCCACATCTCATTATTACTAGAAAAGGGTATGCGTGCAGCTTCTTTTCCGCTCTGGGCACTGCAGTTACCAAACTCTTTCCTATTCTCTCTGAGACGGGAAGAACAGAGACTACCTCTGAACTTCCTCTTACCGTTACTTCTTGAAACTAGGGTCTTCCCCTTCTAGCAAGAGTTACCTCCTACAGGGAATATCCAGGGATGTGCCACAATCCAGCCACACAGAAAATCAGCTCTGATATTCTGTAAACGCTGTTGCAATTTGGTGCTAGATTGAAACAATCTGGCTCTACCTAAACCTTGCTAAATGTCAGCTCAAAACATGCTGACTCAAAACCAAACTTGGTTTTCAAAGGTCCTTTTTAATTGTATTAACCGGGGGCATTATTAACAACAGCAGTTAAGTAGTTGGTTTTGCAAATAGAATGGTGTTTATTTTTAAGTATGCATGAGTAATTTGCACAGTCAGTTTGGGTAAATATATTCAAATGGCCTCTTGGACAAATGTGGAGACAGTGTGCTCCATTTGAACACACCGTCGGGCTAGCAAGCCAGGACATTTCATAGAGCATATGAAATAACACATTGGGTTGGAGCATGGGTCCATCTCACCAAGGATTCTGCATCTCACAGTAACACAGAGCTGATGCTAAGGGAAACAGTATTTATGCAGGGCATATCCAAACCGATCTATCCCCTGATCCTTTCCTTACAGCTTACAGCATTTAGTGCCTGGAAGTCCTAATTCAGAGCTTGCATCTATAGCTATGAGTTTAATACCCACAGCTGGACCTATTCTGCATGAATTTGTATAATCCTCTTTTGAATCTGCTTAAACTCTTGGCTTCCACAACATCTTGTGGCAGTGAGTTCCCCAAGTCCATTATATGCTGCTTTAAGAAAGAACTGCCTTTTCTTCGTTTTAAAATTGCTTCTTAATAATGTCCTTGTATTCCCCCTAGTTCTGGTACTGTGAGAGATGGTAAATAGTAAAGCGCTATTTGTCTCCACACCATTCATTATTTTATAGGCCTCTATCAAATCCTCCCTCAGTCATTTCTTCCCTAAACTGGAAAATTGTAGCCTACTGACTCTCTGTGCACAGAAGTCTCTCCATGCCCTTGTTACTCTTCTCTGCAAAATGATGCATTCAGTGGTAAGTATTTATGAACACCAAGCCCAAGATCATCATCTTGACAATGGCTCTTTAAAGAAAAAGACTTTGCTCTTGCCAACCAGTGGAGTGAGTAGTAGGATTTATTTTAAGTTCATTCGCACACGGTGGCACCCACGTATTTAGGAGTGGGAAATTAAATACACTACCATCTCTGGGTAGTTCCAAGTTCCCACCCCACACAAATGATTATGAAAGCACATAACTTCCCTGAGACGCCCCAGAGCTTTGTGCTCACAAATGAAAATTGAGCCTTAACATCATAAATGCTGCCCTTGTGTAACATATATTTAAATTCTTAATTGCTGGCTATCCCAGTGGCCTGATTGCAAGGCTGGAGATCCTCAGGCTTACCACACGCAATAGGCACAACATTTTGGACGTGAGAAACTATTAAAAACAGATGGAAGGGACAGAAATTTTTATATGGTAGAAGGTGCTTTGAAGAATGAAAGAAAAATCAATACATGGCTCTGGAGATCTGTATGGAGATCTGGAAGATCGTGTTAACTAAGACCAAAAATATCCTGTATGTATCCAGCAAAGCTAAAAGAGACCACCATACTTGTAGCTGAGTTGAAGTTACATCACAGAAGTTTCAAAAAGGCCTGCTCTTCACCACATTTAATATTTAGTACAACTTTCATGTGCAGTAGGGGACTGCAAATTAATGGAGTTTAGAAGCCTAAGTGCCAAAGCTGCTTTGGAAGGTGAGACTTTGACACCTTAGAAAACTTCACCTCTCCTCTTCTGAGGCTTTTAAAGGAAGTCTGGGTGACTTTCTCAGTCAAAACTTCCACTGACTTTAATTGGTATTTTGACAGAGTAGGATTTTCCTGTAGATTCAGGGATCCAAAGCCTCAGTCTCAGAAACCGAGGAGTCAACCCAGAGTCCCAAAGTCCCAAAGGGAGCCAGGCAGAGGCTGTTTGGATCTAGGACTCTTGGAGAGGGCAGTTTAGATATATCTTGCACCTAGTTTTGTAAACTATACTCCAAAGAACATACTTACCCTCATTTTGCAATGGTATTTGGCAGATGTAAGGCAACAGTTTTGGAGGAAGCAGCACAGTTATTACTCTGCTGGGAAAGTCAAAGTATGTTACCAGTCACAAATCAGAATGATTATCCAGGATGGTTGCAGCAGGGCCCTTTGGGTTTGGATAGCCAGAAAAGCTGGAACAGTTAGGATAATATATTTACTTATAGAAAATATCCGATGCATTTTGGGATACAGGCAGAAATTAGCCTTTAGAATACAAAATGGAGCAGTCTGTTAACAGAAGACAAGGCAAAAACAAAATCCAAAGGTTCAAGATTAGATTTCAAAACTAAAGTAGAAACGCATGGCAGATTACACTGAATAATGATTTATAGAGAGAGGGAGCAGATTGACTATCAAGCAGGGAGGAAAGAAGTGCAACTTAATTCTTCATAGAGTAGATCACATACCTATAAATTAAGCATAAGAGTAGGAGTACATAGTCCCATAGATGTGAATGGGACTGCCCAAGTGCATCAAGCTGGACTTGATCAATGGGAGTTTATAGATATAGAGCAATAAGGCTGGTTTTTCAAAGACGTGTGAATGAAGACAGGGAAGAATATGACATGAGGGGAGGAATCTGAATGCAATTACATAAACCAATAGGAGAATTTAAAAAGCCAGCAAGTACAGACACAGAGGAATAAATGAAGATAGGACAGCGCTGCAGAAGAGAATACAGTATGGGTGAGAAGGAACAAAATAGTACATGATGAATTAGAGGCAAAAAACTAAAAGGGTATGACAGAGTGAGAAGGTGACAATGTGACAATGAGAAAGATAGAGGCTGCAATACTGCAAGAGGTAATGCAATCCAGTACACAGAGCAACGTGACCTGTTAGTCTAATGAATGAAGCAAGAAATCTAGCAAATGACTGATCCTAACAGGGGAATATATTTTACAGTACTCATAGCATGGTCAGGAACCCCAAGCCAGAAAGCTTACTCTCTTCTCTTCGACAATGTATAACAAAGATACAGTAGAGGTAAAACCACCAAACTTTGAGGCTGATTGTGACCCTGTGACCCTTTGTAATACTTGCCTTCACAGTTTAAAGAAGGCTGTAGTCTATTTTTATTAACAACTCATATTCCTAATCATAAAGTGCTTTAGGGCCTAGGGTTGGTTAGCTAACATTCCTTGAATAATACATACTTAGTTAAATGTTATGATATTTTTTCCATATATATAAACATGGCTTTGTTTCTTTTATTTGCCCAATGAAAAGTCAGACCATTAAGTCACAAATACATTTCTCAAATCATTTATTTATGGAAGGTCGCAAAATACTTTGAATAAAAGATAAGATCCAGTGAATAGCTGCGGGACTTCTTCACAGAGCTCTAATTAAACCTTCTCCTAAACTGACCTGCTCTTTCCTGAATTGTGTATTTTTGTCATGAGAGTTGACCGAGTAGTCAGAAGAACTATTCAGTTCTTTTGATTATTTTTCTCATTTAACACTGGGGATGCCATTAAAAGAATCAGCCTTTAAAGCTATACAGTAACAGTATTTTTTTTCTTATACAGTGTTTCCCACACTGAAAATACTTAATACCATAAATATCACAAAACATAATAAACCCTGGGCATCTAATTTCAATTTGATACAGTTTCCACTAAACCTGACCTACCTGCTTCCAATGCCAGAGTGTACATGTGACCCCAGTGCAATTCCTGTGTTTCTACTTTACTCTGTGGACCGCCCCTTTTCTTCCTGCTTTGGTTTATAGTTTCTGTGATGAATGGCATGAGAATCAAGTGGTGTTAATCAGACCCAAAATCTAAACAAAATGCGGATGTAGTGAAAAAAGATGGAGATGGTAGGGTTATATTAAGGGGCAGCTCCATAACCCTTTATCCAAATCTCAGAATTTGCCCAGGTAGGAAGGGGGAGCGGCTTCTCCATTCCATATTTCTAGCATGATGAACTGAGTAAAATGACACCTGCAAGATGCCCAAATGTTCAAATGTTAATTAAACTCCTGACAAAGCTAATCACATACAAGAAACACATAAAAAAAAAATTTAAGGAGTCCTGGGAGAACACATCAGTTTCTTTAAAACAAAACTCTCAGTAAATTATGCAGGTGCTAGAGCTACTGTGTGAAAGCAGAGAAAAGATCTGTTTATATTTAATTCCCAAACAAATGCCAAGATTACTACAGAAAGGTTTATAATTTATAATGCGTCAAACCAGGCAGGTGGTGAAACTTTAAAAAGACTGTAAAGTAATACAGCCATTAGGACGATTTGGATTCTCTTATAAAGGAATGCTAGCAAAAAAAAATTAATTCCCAGGCGCTCCGAACTAAGTAGTCAAATGCTGTCATTGACATGTCTTAATGCGATGGACGGGGATGGGATGTCGTGTTGGTAAGAGGACTTTTAAAGCTGAAACTTGTTAAGTATAAGGTTTGACAATGTGGGTGACAGCTTGGAAGTGAAAATATATCTGAAGAGGCAGGAGGCTTAGATTCCTATCACTTGCCCGGAGATCAGCAAACATCCAGGTTGTGAACAAATCTGTTTAAAGATGCTCAAAGCTAGAATGTAGCTCTACGCTGCTCAGGGCTGATCTTTCCAACGTGTGAGGGGAAGCAGATGTTACCCATCAGAGGAGGCGCCACGGGACTGGGAGGGTTGGCAATCTTGTAGTACGACTCAAAAGAAAGACCCATTGCCTCGGTGCAGACGTTCCCAAAGCCCGAGGCAGAATCGATCTAAGTGACACGGTTTTCTGTAAGCGGCGTAGTTTAGGTTGGTAACGAACACAACATACATTCGCCCTTTGGTGGAGAGGTGAGTCCTAGAACGGGCTCTGCCATTTTTAAACCAGTCTGTGTTTGCCAAACTTCTAGTCTCTTACAGGTACAGACTGGTTTTGTGTGCCGAGGTTCTGCGCTGGGATGGGTACACTTATACCAAGCACTCACACCTGTAAAAGTGCAATGTCTGTACCTGGCCATTAAGACCAACTAGTAACATGCAGTGCTACACTTCTTTCAATTGGTGAAAGATCTGGGTGCTGACCACTTGAGTGGTCCTCTCCATCAGTAACCTCCATACTGCTCTTTAACACATTTTATATTGGAAATCACTATAAACTTTTTGACTTCAAATAAATCTGCAGCTGATATTTATCTGACATTTGGGGGTCCACAGGCTCTAAGGAAGGTTAGCGTTTTCCAACAGTTACATGCTTTCACCACTTAAAAATGAAACAAGTTTCTCAGCATGGCACTGGATATAACTAATATTCTACTCCATGGTTTGCAAACTGAAACAAAAGATTCACTTCTGTCATTCCAGAAGTTAAAAATATGGCATCAGCTATTCAGCAGCCAGACTGTCAGATTACAGCCAGACTGGCCAAAGGCACTAATGCATTTCTTATTACCAAAGGATAATCCTCACCTTACCTTCCCATCTCTTCATGACTGGCTAGGCAAAGTCCTCACACTTCAAACATAAAGAATTACAACATTTATGCCCCAAAATAATAAAATATTGCTGGAATGAGCTTAAAATTGCAATAAACTTTCCTATTCGCTATACACTTTTAAGTCAAGTATAAAATATTTGGGGGCAGGTGGTTAGAAAATTGCAGGCATCTGGCCTAGCAATGGACTCTCACCATAATATTATTTTATAAAACGCATTGTAAAGGCAGAAGTAGTAGTCACAATGCCCAAACCACCCACCGAGAATAGCATAACCTCTCTGCTGCACTTGGCCAGTCAGAATCAGAAGACCAGAATAGAGAGAGAGATGGGGGCCAGGACGATCTATTTATCGATGTTGCTAAGCAGTGAAGCAGTCTGCTTCCACCTACAGTTATTTATAATCCTCCAGGGCTCCTTTTGCTGTCTTTGCTGAACGGGATGGGCAAAGGCAACTGCAGCCAGAGCATTCACTCAGCTGCATTCACCCACCGCTCCTGACCCCTCCAGATCAACATCCCTACAAGCCCCCAAACAAATCTGTGGCTGCTGGATTATGCCCCAAAACCTCTCAAATGAAGGCAAATTGCACGCTGTGACTGCCATTATTTGAGAACTAAGAGAATTCCTGTATCTGGAGTTTCCTATCTGGGAGGGCAGAAATAGATGTTGCTGGAGCAGGTGCAGCCATGCTGGGACGTGTCCTGCCACAACTAATCCGCTTCACCATGTGACACAGGCATCGTCTGTTGTCCCACAGGGTCAGGTCCCTGCCACTCTCTTAGGGCTTCAGAGGCCCAATTCTGCAGGACAACTACAAATGGAGGAATCAACTCAGACTGCAGCTCTGCAAGTGGGGGAACCCTGAGGTTGCCAGATAGATGCAGGCTCTCCCCATATTAGTTTCACAGTGGTTAGGGTTGGAAGGGACCTAAACAGATCATCAGGTCCGACCCCCTGCCACAGATGCCGAGGTCATATCACCCCAGCCAAATCATATCACCCCTGCCAGATATCTGTCCAGCCTCTACATTGCCTCTATATTGGATAGAGGCCTGCACCAAATTGAGGCATGGCAGTACAATACGCACGCCCTGGGAATATCCTGCCAGAGATTCCTGTGGTGCCCCTCAGCAAGTGGGGGAACCCAGGCAGGCACTCCTGGTCTCTATCCCATAGTCATTTTTAGTTACAATCCCAACCAACTCTGTGAGCCAGGTAGCGTAGAAAAGTAGATCCGTTAGCTATTGTTCATTAATGACACTGGCGTCACTGCATTGCATCTAGCATGAGACAGCCTTCAAAATTCATAACACTTTACTACTTTTTCTCACCTTTCAGTTGTTCTTCTAGCAAATTTCCCATTGGAGCTGGTAGCAATTTCATCTATGAATGTGAAAAATGAGTAGGGAATGAAGGACTTGGCTCAAAAAAAATTCTTGAGTGCACTACACCTAATCCTGAGGCCCTCACTCTGATAAGGGATCCCTACCTGTATGTGTAGCTCCATTCCCTTCATCTAGACTATTCAGCTGAATTAAGGCTTGAGCTCGGCCTCTTTTTTGGACTGACACAATTTACATGATGGTCTTTCTAAGTTTGTTTTCACATATTTAGTTATTCTGAAAGGTAGCATGGTCTGATGGGAGCATAAATATGCCTTCTGATATGGAACCTGCACAAACAGATCGGGATCATGGTGAAAGATTAAAAATAGTACAAGATGACAAAAAAACGATTGCCCTACTAATTTAGAGGTTAATATTTTAATGATCCTCCCTTAAATAATACATCATCTTTTGAACAAGCTAATACTTTATAGATGAGAATCTTTAAACCAAATGCAATTGAGCTACAGTGTTTCTATAGTGGTGTCCCCTCATCCTGAATCTCTTTTAACACTCATCGATTTCTGCCAGACACTCATTGGTAGGATTAATTAATTTATGAACTTGTCATTACAAGCCATTGATTAAGGTGTCCTTCCTTAAAGATTTAATTATGCCCAAAGATAAAAGATTTGCTAATTATTGTCTCTTATCTAATTGAAGCTTTGTATTACAAATAAAGTTCAAAGGTTTAAGACAGTTGCCCTTTCAACCATTTGGGCAAAGATGAGAATTTAATTAGAGGAGAGACCATGTTCTCACTGCCATCTTCAAATATGTCCCAGCAGCCATTCTGGTCACAGAATTGATGACTCTTCAATATGGGGAGAGGCCGGAAAAATCTTTTAACCTTTTTTGCCTTTCAGATGTTTTCACAGCATTTCACCATTCTGGATCTATCGAGAAATTTGATATTTCTCTATCTGTGCCAGATTATCTTAAATCAAAGCTTAGTTGCTCCTGCTCCCCTCCCCCAGCTTTTTCCCTCTACATTTGTGCCCTCCAGATACTTTGAAGGTCCTCACAATGGGAGATAACTACTAACGCTGGCCCTTTGGTTCCTTTAAAAGGAAAAGGCAAATCTGGGTGATAAGAACTGCATTTGTCTGATGACTAATTCAGCAAGATTTCAGTGACCAAACACCAACATTTTCTTACAATGAGTGATGTAACAAGACGTTATACAGGAAGCCTCATTCCATGTCATTAAGTCAACTCACAAGATGGTTGGGCCATTTCATAGTATCTCAAACCAAGAGGAACTAATAGAAAAGCAAATTCTAGCACACAAAGGATGCAATATTGAGAATCATGTGTGGAGCAGTATTTGGATTACTTTAAGCATGCAGCGATCCTGATTGCAAATGCAGTGGTTGCGGACAGCTATGATAACTGCAAAGAGAAACTGTGGGGGTAGACATGGAAAATGCACTTTCAAATGACTAAATGGCTTTTAAAAACCTGTTGAAAAATATTGTCTCCAAATGAGATTTACTCTCCCGTTACATGTGCTTTGGGGCTCTATCTAGACTTGGCACACAAAGTCCTGCCACCCATGTGCCTGGACAAAAGCCTTGACAGTATCCATTAAATTTGAAATGGTTGTATGAAACTATGAAGCATTCCAAGTAGGTGTTTGGCCAGAATAAATGCTGCCTCTACTAGCTAATGAAATTGCTTGACATTTATACATATAATTAAAACAAGTATAATCAATCAATCCATTCGTATGCAATCAATTCAAACCAGAGGTTTTGAAAATCTCTTTGATTTATGGTGCAGTTTATAGGACTAGAATATTTAACGCTTTGGGGAGCCAGGGCTTTTCCTCCTCTGGAGGAAAAGTGTCTTCTGTTCTTCAAAATGAATGTCTACAGGAGACTTAAAAATGAAGTGCATTTTCTGGTTTTCTGGGAGGCTGATCCAGACCCCAATATCTGCAAGCATCTCTTATCTTAATAAAAGGATGAACTTATAAATATCCATGCATGCCATGATTACCACTGGGATTGGTGGAGGAAAATGAGAGAGAGACTTGCACATCATAACCAAGAGGATGAGAAGTTCATAAAAACACATCTTTGAGCAACACTGGAAATGTGGGCCTTCATCTGCTGAAAGCGTGACACAAGGCCATGTAGTCTACATTTTGTTAGGTAATGTAAATCAATAGCCAATGAGCTCTATTCAATAGCACGGTGTCATTCAGAAAGCCACTCATCAATAACGGAAAGAAATTCAAGCTTCCCCCTGAAGTGGTAACAGATATTGCAGAACTGGAAATGTGCCCTCTTTTTATTATTTAGAGAATGCAATAATGAAAGTCTTCACTGTTGAGAGAGTAAGCATTATAAACCTGTTACTGATGAACATCACTAATCCAAATTCATAGCGGGGTGGGTTACTGTGGTTTCTGTAATAGCAGGCTGTGGACAATGAGAAGAACCATTTTGTAATGCCCACGCACCAACTGACCTGTTCTACACTTGTTTTTCATTAGTGAAGTCAGTGTTTAATACTGGTGTCAATGAGATGAGACTTGGGCGTCATTTGAAGTGGTCAGCTACTCTGTATTTAGAGCACCATTACTGAGACTCTGCTCCCAAGGCTACCAGACTTAAAGTGACATTTTCCTCTTTTTGACTTGGTCCTGGAATTTCTTTGAAAGTTATACTAATGCACAAGGGAGCTGCTAGTATAAGGCTCAGTTGCAGCCAGGAATCATATCAATTCCTGCTAAGATCATCAGAAGTACAGAAACACTTTTCAAGAACACAGTTGTTTAGTGAACTAAAATGCATGAATAAGAAAGGCAACCTCAGCTCTCTCCTACATGCTCTATTTTCTTCCTTCACTTCAATTTTTAGGGCAACGAGTGGTCTCTGAACTCTAAGAACAAATCAAAGCATGCTCTTTTCCATATGCACGGCAAACCAACTTCAGCCATTTTTAAAACCTACTGAAAACTGTAGTGAAGGGGGTCCCAAACTGTGGTACACATATCCCTGGGGGTATGCAAGACACCTCTGGGGGGGTACATGGGAGAAACTGTGTAATGGTAGATTTAATTTTCATTATAATAAGTGGCATTTAAGGGGTTAGAATATAAAACAAATGCTGGTAGGGGTATGTGGGCAGCTGGTAAATCTGGAAAGGGGTACTCAATAAGAAAAAGTTTGGGAACCTCTGCTGTACAGGGTACATTGGTATATCCAGGGCACATCTACACATGTTATTAATGAGCAGCAATAGACTCCAGCACAGTTTGCACTGGAGTTTATTGCTCCCAGGCACCACATTTACATATGCACCCAGGACCACAGCACGTTTAGCTAGGTTGGAGCAGCCCTGGCTGGCAGGGAGCCCTGGGGTTCAGCCTGCCATCTCAGGGCTGCTTGTGCTGAGCTCAGCGTGCTGCAGAGGGGTGGCTGCCCCCACACTGAAGCCCCCTTGTGCCCCTGCCAGCCATGTCAGCATCTACACGTGTTGCTGCAGAGTAAACTAAACTCTGTAGCAGGGTAGTGCTTGTATTTACGAGTATTACCCTGCTGCGGAGTTTATTAGTTTACTGCAGCCTAATAGGGCCGCACATGTAGACACCAAAATGTTTACTGCAAAGCTAATTAGGCAATTCTACGGTAAATCTCTCATGTAGACATGCCCCCCGTTACCTAAGTAGTTCTCTGTCCAAATTTGGAGAGAGGCCAAGCCTTCCCTGCCATGGGTGTCTCCTAGAACCAACAAACTCCCATAGATCGTGCTGTAGTGGGGGGGGGGGGCGACCATCCCGTGTGCCAAAGCAAAGAGGCACCAACAAGCGCTGCCAGCTGGGGCAGGGCATGGCATGGAGCTACGAGCAGTTCATTGGGGCGGGGGGGGGGGGCCGGGGGAAAAGGGAGGGGAGCCCCCGCCGCCTGAGA
>NW_017728998.1:10403951-10418533 GCF_001723915.1 Gavialis gangeticus | reverse complement strand
GGGGGGGGGGCACGGAGATAAGGGAAGGGCAGCTCCTGCTGCTGCGTGCACTCCCGGGCAAGCATGGTGGGACGTGTGCCCCCCGGATCTGTGCGCGGGGCAAGGATGAGCTGCCACTGCGGGCTTTGCCCTGGGCACCAAACTTCATTGCTACAGCACTGCCCATAGCCATGTTCAAGGACATGTTTCGCTTTGTTCCAATCTGACCCCAAGGGAAATCCTAAAAGATCTCTTTTCCAAGCAAGTTTCTTTCTTCCTCCTACTTCTGCCTGCTTAACCTTGTAGGCTGGGAAGGGCAAGAACTCTGTTCAGCTACAACATGGACCGCATTGTTCCTAACATGAACACAGACACATTCCCAGCACCAAAGCACCATGGGGATCCTCCAAATACAGCTACACTGAATCTTGGGTGACCACCAGGCACGCTAGTAAAACGGGACTCGGGCATTAGTGGCTACGTTCACTCTTCATTTAAAAGCAACACTGTAAAAGAGAATTGACAATGTAAAAGAAAGAGCTTTCCTCCCCTTAATGCTTATTAAATATTAATATTTTCTTTGAATGAAAAGGGAATTAGCACAGGAGAGAAATAAAAGCACTTGCAAAGGCCTGAAAAATCCTATGCCAATTTACTGTACAACATTTGTCTTTGTACAATGGATGGAACTCATGTGGCAAAAAGGGTTGCATGTGTTTCCCTAGAAAGGTGCCACACTGAACCCAGCAAATACAAGGATCTTCCTGCAACGATTCAGGTTTAACCAGGAGTTTGCTTTGTAGAGGCTAGCATCTTTTGGGCTCATCCATCACAAACATTCACACTTGAATTGAATTTCCCCATGCTTAATGTTCATGCAAAGCAGGCTGTAAGTTCATATGCGCCTACATTTGCAGAAAGCGTAGTTTAAATTGACTTTCTGAAATATTCTTATCAGACAACTCGTTTTAAATTATGGTCAGCTGATAGGAAAATAGAAGTATTATTCTGGGACTTGGATGGCCAGTTCCAACTAATCAACACAACTAAAACAGCAAGCAATGGAGTAAGAGAGATTTACGCAGAAAAAGAATTGAATAATTTCAACCTATGGATAGGTTTTAAAAAAAATATATTGACCTTGTCAAAGAAATGATGCAGCACATAGTAAGTGGGGCAGTTATCAGAAGCTAATACATCCCAGTTCAGAGCAGCCTAACTTGAAATATCAAAGCATTTGGTAACCTCATTTCTTGCAAAGCATGGCAATGGTTGGACAATTCAAACGTATCACCGTTGTATGTATAATTCACTGAATATATGTTGGCATATACAGCTGCTGTCTAGTTCCTTTCCCTACACAACTTGTTTTTTTCACATCCCTCGAGCCTTTTACCCCTCCAACCTCATCTTCATGAAGACAGGTTCTTGCATAACACCTTGCACTTTTGGGAGCGGCTTCCCTTGCCGATTTTAGAGCCTTCCACAATAAAGAGCACTTCTACCCTCAGGGCTTAATCTAAAACCAGTTGGAAGACCCCAGCAGGTTTTGGATCAGACCGGCAGTGCTTACTCATCAACAAGATGTGAGACTTATCACTCACCCAAAGTTATTAATGAAATCAAAAGCCTTTAAGGAATTACATCAAACATAAGTCGGAATCGCCTCAAACACAACAGGCACCCCACTACATTTGTTGGTTCAGCAAACTGTAAGCCCCATGGGCTACAACCTGTGTTTCCTCTCCTGCTGCTGCTGCAGTATGGATCATGCTGAAGGTACAAAACAATAGTACACTTTAATGCCTAGGGAATGGAAATAACTTCATATCAGCCCAACAACTATAATTTCAGGAGGGTTTGACCTGAGCTGAGAACTTACGCTCTCTATTTCCAGGTGTTTGGTCCATTACCTGGATAGTAGCCAACTGTAAAATTTGCAGATGAAACCAACTCCAGATTGAATTTGCTCAAAGTTTTAGAGTTTAGAATCTGATTTTCACTCATCTTTTTTTTTTCTTTTATGCACCATATTTTAAAAGGATATACATTTACATCTTTTCATTACTTCTACTATCCTGCCTTGAGCAGGGGGCTGGACTAGACAGCTTCATGAGGTCCCTTCAAGCTCTATGATTCTGTTAATTATTTTTTTACTTCTTGAAATTTTCAGTGGGATCCATCACTGGATTATTGCTATTCATTGAATGGCCACTGTGTACTACAGCCCAATAACAAACCCAGGTCCCTGCCCCATAGACCTTACAACCTAAAAAATCAAATCAAATCAAATGAAAAAGATCAAATGCAATCAAGAGAGGTAACAAAAGGAAGAGCAACCTAGTGTTGGCAAGAAGCACGCTTGTCATTCTATGATTTTTTGTCCCTTATTTATTTTCATAAGTAAGCTGTAGCACCAGGGCATCCACACTTTTATTTATAGGCATTTCTATGGAGCTCATAATCACAGTATCTGAGTGCCTTGCACTATTTACGATATGCCATTTATCTCTAGAGGGTAGAACTCTCCTCCTTTCTCCTTTAAAGATGGTTTCTTATAGTGATAAGGTACAGATGATTAATACCTTCTGCACTTGGCGTCTTGCAACATGGCTGTTTGGGGAAATGCTAGTCTGGCATCATGCTCTAAAGTGGGAGATTTGGGCTCAGTTTGATCTTTTGCAGCCTGTACCTCTTCCCCCAAACCTGAAAGGAAAGGACATTTTTAAAAGCCATGAAGGGAACAGGAAACTACGTATGCAGTTTTCTTTCCTGAAGAACTGGACTCTTATAGAAAAATATATTTATTAACTCCCATAAGCTTAAAACAAAAGCCCACCTGGTCAGGTACTCATCTGAGCACAGGTATATTCAGGCACATGTGAAATAAATAGTGCTACTGTAGCAATGTACTTTTGTGCATTTTAAACGTATCTCAGTGCCTGCCAAAATCCCAGGGAAAGTCTTCTGACTCCTCTTCAGAAGGTCAGGGTATTTCCTGGGAGGCTGAGAGATGGAAAAGGAAGCATCTTTCATATTGATTGACACTAAGCAGTAGTTCTCCTGCTTGGCAAGAACTGGTGTTTCCAGCGAGACAACTCTGAATCGGGTTGTCTTGATGAATGAGCCCCACCTCGTCAGATCTAAGATGGGCTGAGATTTGTCCTTTCATACAAACTGCATAGTAAAAACATAATTATCTGATAAGCAGCAAGACTTTGAACATGACTCTACTCTTCAAAAGATTTTTATTTTTATAGTAAGAGACTAATCAAGTTCCCAGACCCTGCTGTTGTTTAAACAAATCACATTTCTCCATTTCTTAGGAACATCTTGTCAAAGGGAACAGGATGATATGTTTAAGGGAAAGTCTTGAACTGAAGACAAACAAGTATAAACAAAAGGCTAATTTCCACTTAAACTTTCATATTCAAGGGCACCTTACTGATTTTTAGAGGAATATGTTCTCCAGGCTAATGCATGATTAAAAACTAAGGCTAAGTACAGACGGTCAAAAAAAATCCTGGAGGAAGTGATCTAAATAATCGGGCTTAATTTAAAGCGCTATAAGTTAGAGTGGCAGCAAAAGGAACAGACATTCACTGTTTGGGGGAGGGGGGATTCAAAACCTGTTAACACGGGTACTTCCGCATACCTCCCAGGAGGCTGGAGCGGGGGGTGAGGGGGAGGGGGAGCCCCCTGCTACACAGTGCCCCCCTTCCCGCCCCCCCCCCACAATGTGACCCAGCAATCTGACAGAGAGGCTCCCTTCCCTCATTCCACACCTGGCCATGCAGAGAGGATGTGGCTCAGGATGGGATGTGGTACAGACATTCAATAAAGCGCTCTAACATAAAACACTTGAGTCTGATACCACATCCATCCAAGGTTAATTTAGAGCAGGATTCACCATTTTAAAGTACTTTATGTGTCACGAATATCCATTCTGTTACACCTGTAAAGCACTTTCTGACTGCTTAATGCATGATAAGCATAATGTCTGTACCTAGCTTAAGTTACCTTTTCTCCCAGATTACAAATTCTTTTTGGGTAAGGATCTTCTTTTCACATTATGTTTGCACAGCATGTAAGGCAAAAAGGATCTTGCATTACTGCAACAGTAGTAGAAGTAGTAATAGTAGACAACAGCATGGTAGTAGTAATACATCTGAATACAGGGTCAGACTCGATGGTCTCCTGAGATCCCTTCTGACCCAAACATCTATGAATCTGAAGGAATACAAGAAAATTTTCTGTGAATATCAGCTTCAGCTTTTAAATGAACTTGCCTGGGTCATGATCATAACCCTTTTGTGTAGACTTCCTGCAAATCCTTCAGTGATCAAGTTCCACAGGCAATTTGACTAGCAAAGGACATAAACTTTAGTTTAAACACAATTTATGAACAGTCCTGAAGGAGGGATTTGGAGGGATTTGCCATGGGATCTCAAAACTTTTGCCCTACATTGTGGAAACCTCATATAGTACCATACACATTGGACGATATGGTATCAGTGCACATTCATATTTCCATATTCATATTTAATTGATGCTACACACATTTCTGTAGTGCTCCTCGTTTCCTGAAATAAAGGACATGCATTTTTCAAATTAACTCAGCATCCCCTTGAGGTGGCTACATTTTCAGGAGAGCCCAGTGTTCTGGAAGCTATTGAGCACTTGAGGAAAAAAAATGGCTAATTCATTCAGAAACAAAGAATCATCCACAATTATACATGTTAAACACTACTGGGAATATATTTCAGATCCTCTATATGTCTGCAAAGCCAATCAAAGATAACAGAGGACTACTAGATTACGTATAAGAAAGCATCACACTTTTGGGGATCTCCAGTTAGGGAGATCGAAGGTACCTACATGGTCCCCAACACAATACCACCTGTATAACTTACCATCTTCTGGGGATTTGTTCCTCAAACAAACCTCTGCCAAGCAGGGAAGTGCTGATATCCCCATTTTATAGCTGGTTAAGTGCATCACCTAGGATAGTCTGTGGCACAACTAGTAGTTCATCCAGACTCCCTTCCTCCAATACAAACCCCAGAAACTCAAGTCCATTTCTGCACTGGCCAGATTTATCTTGTGCAGATCCAATGTATAAAATCACAAAGGGATGGTTAAGTTTGAGGCAGAGCGTGTAAATGCCAAATGTAAATCCAGAGTAGTTGAGCTGTAGCCAATGGATATACACAGGTGCAAAACTGATGTAAATCAAAGCAGAATCAACCTTATGTTTATGACTTGAAAGCTATTTCCGTAGGACTGACATTAGAGAAGAGACAATCTCCGGGGGAAAGAATAAAAAAGCAAACAAGATACCGAGAGGTATAAATAGAGAATAAATCATCTTGAGTTATTCTGGCATCATTATAAGGCACAGGTAAGCCCACCTTTACAAATATTATGTATCGTTCCATTCGCACTTGGTACAGCAAGGATTTTTTAAAGCGCAAAAGGTGCAGCGGGGGGCAACCAAAATAATTCAACCTCTTAGGAACGGGGGGGATAAATTATGAAAAAAGATTAGCTGGAGTTGGCCTCTCTAGCTCAAGCAAGAAAAAGATGACTGAGAAAGGAGGAGGGGGATTCAATTTCTCACAGTGATGCGAAAGAGAAGTGATAGACTGATGCAAATGAGCTGTTTCAGAGTTGCTGTTTCAAAACCAAGGGGCCATCATCTGAACCCTGGGAGAGTGATAACGTACAAACAATTCAGTTACATTTCATAAAGTGTGGTGGAAATATAGAGCAAGAAGCCAAAGTCAGCAATAGATGTAAGCAGCATAAATCAGATCAAGAAACAAATGGACATGCAGGCACTGATTCTCTTTCGGCTTATGCCAGAGTAAGTCAGGAGTGACTGCAGCACAATCAACTGCGTGCCAGGGCTGTAACACAAGTGAGCAGGTGATGAGGATCAGGCCCATGAGCTTTTTCTTAAAATACAGGGAGAGACACGGGGAGCGAGAATGCAAGAGAACAGCCAAAAAGATTAGATAGCCCGGTGAAAGATGAGGTGCCAGGTGCCCAGCTGGTGTAAATTAGCTACAGCCACTAGCTGAATGCTATTTCCTTCATGGAGCAGTGGCCCCCTGAAGAGGCTCTGCTAATTCTTGGGGGGAAGGGAAGTGCTACTCTGTTGAAGACTGTATTCATCTGTTACTAGCCAGGCTACCTCCACACAGCACCCATTGCCAGGAGTCTGCACCTGCAATGCATTTTTGACGTTTTATTATTCTCTCCTCTGTTTCGCGTTGCCTGATTCTAGAATATGAGAGATCTTCGGGCTGTCCCCAAACCAATGGTTTACCATTCAAAGCAAAAAAAGCGCTGAATGCTTTACTATTATTCCAATTGTCCAATGAGCGCTTCATCCTAGTTTTGATTTTTACCAGGGCAAAAGAAAAGCCGTATCAGGGTGTTACCATTTGTTTCAGTTGATACTCCAGGTGCCTGTGATATACAGATGTATTGTTCTTATAGCATTGCGCCCAAGTGTTCAGTCATATTCAAAGAACCACCAAAACTGTGCCCCACCATTATCCTAACCATTTCACTTCTCCTTTCTGCTTTATCCCTTTCCACCTTCCACCTCCCCACCCCACACCACCACCTTTCACCTATTTGTTTCTTTTGGAGTGTGCACACTTTCTCTACATGTGCTCGTAAAACCTGATCCAAACTTCAGTGAAGCCAAAACACTTTGGTTTCAGCGTAGTGCAGATCTGGACCAAATTTAATCTGGAATTGGAACAAGCCTAACTTCCAAGCTGCCGTTTTCCCCTTCCACCCATCCAGCATATAGTTTGACCTCCTGTCCAAATGCAGCACCATGAGCAACTGGGTCTGCCTCCCATAGAAATCAGAGAAATGAAGGGCTGGAAGGGACTTTGAAAGGTCATTGAGTCCAACCCCCCTCCTCTGGGCAGGAATACTGCTGAGATCAAATGAACCCAGCAAGGTGTCTGTCCAGTCTCCTCTTGAAAACTTCCAGGGTTGGGGACTGCACCACCTCCTTGGGAAGTCTATTCCAGATTCTGGTCACCCTTACCATAAAGATGTTCATCCTTACATCCAACCTGAAATGATGCTCTAACAGTTTATGGCGATTGCTCCTTGTCCTCTCCTGGGGCGCCCTAGTGAACAGTTTTTCTCCAAGCTCCCGATAGTCACCTTACATATGGGATTGACGAGGTGTATTCTAAATTCTTGATGTATTCTAAAGCAAGAGCGCTAGTAGGACTGCATCTGTCAAAAGCACAAGGAGGGTACAAGAGAGAGACCCTACAGATTGATGTAAACGCATGGGTTTACTGTTGCTACCCAACACTGGTCCAAAACTACAAGTATACTTTCTGAAATGTTGATGCTCAACAACTGATAAATTTTAACTTTCTCCAATTACAGAGCAGGGGGGATTCTCTTCAGCCATTTTAATGTGTGTTTTATATGTTTCCAGATGCTCTGTGCTAGTTTCACTAGGAAGGGCTTCTCATTATCATAAAATTTACATGCTTCATGGGCTGGATTGAAAGATACGCTCGTCGAGGTGATGAGAAAAGCAAAGTAATTTGACAAAAAACATAGCTCAAATGATCGTGCAAAGATGCTACAGCACATGTAAGGACATAGCAAGCATTCTTGCTGTTGTGATTGGAAACCTGACAGTCAAAAACAATGAAACCTTTGTGCATTTCCACCACATTATGTTTTTCTTCAGCTAATATACCAACTACTACAACTTCACATATCCACATACCAATGCTAATTCCTTCCAGGGTATACATGCAACCCCTTTGGACAAGGGAATTCACATGACCAGCCATTTTTATAACTATTAAACTGCCCAAAATCATGCCCATCATCATGCCAGATAATTTCAGGTATATAGGACACTGTGATTTCACTGTACATGCTGTAAAAGAAGGAGCAAAGTTTGGACACCTAAAACATAACCCCTGTTCGGAAATGTGGTTCAAAATGCCCCATTAAAAACAACTGGTTGAATGTCTCCCAGGTGGTGGCAGACAGGTTTCTTGACCAAGTTTATTTCCAGACATTTCACTAAGGCTTGGCTTCAGGCCAAGCACAAGCCTGCATTTATCATAAATATAGCAAATGTACCATTACACAACCTGCAAAACAACTCAACCCTGTTAAATGATCCAATCAAATAAGCAAATGAAAGATACCCTTATTTAGTCAAACCCAAAGACAGCCGTCAGATTAAGCGAGCCACTTGAAAATCTGTGGGATAAATCATTAGCTTTTTTTTTTATGACCTTGACATCCCATCCCTCCGTATTTTGACTATATGGCTATCATCTCCTAAATCTTGGGTGATTAACGTTTAAAGTGAAACATCAGCTATAGATTATATCCAGGTATCTATGTGGTGCCCTTTAAAATACTTCCCTTAGGCAGCAGGAATTAACCCTGAAGAGACCGGATTGTAATGTACATTTATTTTGATATAACATTTAGCAAATGAGCCATCTGTAATTTTTGAAAATGACTGTTTTCAGAGAAAATGTAAAAAACAAGAGAATGAAAAAAAAAATAAAGAACATGCCTCCTGACCAAATGAGACAAAGGAGTAGATGAAAGACATATTTTACATTACATTAAACAGAACATTCACGTTAGCAAATTTAGTAGAAGCAGCATGACTCACCAGTAGGGACTTACCAACATCATGATTTCACAGAAATCGCAAAAGTAGGCAATGCCCACAAAATCCATGAAAAACGAAGAAGAACACTTACTGAAAATAAAATGCAGACTCCTCAAATGGAGCCACCAGTCCTTGCGGCACTGCAGCCTGACCGTACAGCCCACTGGGGGAAAGAAGGGGAGGAAGGGACTGCCTACACGAAGGGGAGCTGAAGATGACTGCTGCCTCTGCCCCTTGCTGCCTATCGTGTGGCCCTGCCCCTCTCCACCCCTCAGAGGAAAGGGACGGGGCCATATGATAGCCAGTCCTCAGAGTCAACCAGTGGCAAGATGCAGGGCCACCAAGAGGTGTGGGGGGCCCCATTCTGATCAGCCTGCAAAAATAGTGGCCAGCCCCATAATCTCCCTGCAAAATCAGCTGGCTGCCTCCTTGAGTTGGGTAGACCCCAATTCATCATTAAAAATCAGGTTCAGATTTCCTAGTGTGTAATCCTACTTACATGCACAGCCCTAACTGGCATATCCACACTGCGTAATGCATGTATAACTCAGACGCACGTCATATTCACGTCAGATTTAGCACTGAGGCTTATGAAAATGTGGCTCTTGTCGTTGTTGCACATGGCCATACCTTGTAGTTCTCAGATGCCTTGCTCATTGTTATGCTACATATGAGAGATGCCGCTGCATGGCAACTGTTGCGTTTTTAATAACTTTATTAATAATGTAGCAAACTAATGCTGATGGAATCTCTCCAACATTCTTCTTAACTGAAGTGGGTAAAAAGAAATTGATCAATTTAAACTTATTTTCCTGTAAATCAAAGCAGCAGCCCATTCCTCCATTCGGCCAGCTCTTTACAACCCTTCTTGCACTAGCACAAACCAGTGATAAAGCGTGTATATAGCATCATTAGTACATTTTCTAAGATTAAAGGCACTGCCATAATCATCCTTTACCTACACGCCATTTCAAAGAACTTTCTATGCCATAATGGTGCTTGTTTTCAGAAACACTGTGTGCCACTATGTGCCTATTTTGAAATCTAAAGAAATTTAAAGATGCAGTTACTAACAACATCTTTTGTAATTTGGTCTTCTGGACGTCAGTATTTCAAGATACAACCTGCCGTTATTTTTGCTGAAAAAGATCATACCATTACTGTTGGCTGCATTCCAGCATTACCAAAGTTATGCACTTAATGAGTATATGATTTATCATGGCCTATAATGCTTCCTTGATGGGTGTCAACATTAAAAAAAGAAAAAACCCACACATTACTGAAGACATATGTTCATTATCAAACACCTCTCACTATCTCTCTCCTGTTCACAGAAGCAGATAACCCTGTGAGCATGTGTGAGATCATGCCGTAGCCCAGACGAAGTGTTTTGTACAGTTACTAAAGATTAGGAGCTCTTACAATTAACTGGAAACAGAAAACTGCATGCAAAAGAGAAAATAATCCTGAGAAAGACAAGGCAACTTCCATCCCAGGAAAAAGCAGAGTAATTGCATTAGAGTAATGGGGATTGGGAATTGTGTCCAGGTTTGGGCCCACCACTTCAAGAAAGATGTGGACAGATTGGAAAGAGTCCAGCGGACAAAATGATTGGCCTGGGAAGCATGACTTATGAAGAAAGACTGAAAGAACTAGGGTTATTTAGTGTAGAGAAAAGAAGACTGAAGGGGGGAGCGTGAAAACAGACTTCAAATACCCCAAGGGCAATTATAGAGAGGATGAAGAGAGAGGTTTTTTTCTGTGGTTGGAAGAAGTTCTCTGGCATATACTCTCTCTTACTACTTAAAAAAGGATGCATTACAGAGTTAAAGTCCTGAAAAAACCAAGCTCTGATCTGGGCTTCAACATAGGACTAGACAGAAGTGCGAGACACAGGGGAAGGTACCCAGTACATGTACCATAAGCAACTTCCTAACTTGTTATCCAGCAACTGATTTTGTACCAGCAAAATTCCATTTAAGCCAATGGTGTTATGGTCGTGAAAACAGTATGATTCAATCTTGGTTTTAAAACAGAATCATGGGGCCCCACTATTTTAAAACTGCAATGTTACACGGTTCGAATCCAAATACCAGCTTCCATGAAGTTCAGTGGATTTTGGATCTCTTGGATTTTTAGCCAGGTTCAATCCAGTTTTAAAGGCCACATTCCCCTTATGCCCTATTTAGTATTTACCAGATACTGAGCCATCTCCTCTACTGAGCATGCTTAGGAAATCCTGAAATGAATTTGCCCATGAAAAGGCTCCTCTAAAGTGACTATTATGGCTCATCTTGCTGATTAATAATAATAAACACTTAGAGCCAGACTCCTCTTTGCACTCTAGCATTGACAAATGGCCTTGCAGCAAATGTAAGTGTACCTATAAATATATTATAATTTGACCAAAAACCTCAAGGGCAAGCGAGGCCAACATACAAAGATTTACACCTACTTTAGAGATACTTTGGGCTGTTAGGAAAACAAATAAAAAAATGTATAAAGCAGCAGGAAGAAAACAAATGTGTGTCTATAGAAATGTCTCTAAAAAAGGAGAGAGAGAAAGAGAGAGAGAATTTGGTAGAAAATGATGAAGATTTTTGGAACCAGCCTGTAAAATTTTACATCAGAGATATAATTTTCTATTAGTTCTATAGGCATGTCCAAAAATAAAACTCTATGGAAATGCTGGTTCTCTATTGAATGTTGTAGGTTTTTCTATAAGGGTTACAAACAGCAGTATTCAAATACTTGTGGAATAAGAGTTTGCCAGTATCTCCAAGCTGAAATGCGATTTTAGAAACCACTTATTGAATAATTCTGGATAATGAACAAATTCATGAAAATCAATGTCTGTTCGTCAGCAAGCTGGGAAAAGACAAAGGGGTAAATTCATTGAATAAAGTGTTGGCTGTGAATAGTTCATCCAGCTCTACTGCTTAGTCTTTAAGGGACAGCCTCAAGGGCTTGTTAATCCACAGTTTTCTTGCCAGGCAATTTGTGTAGCATTCTGTAGCAACAGTTAAATTTAAAAACCCTTATGGGGAAGTCCTATGAATTGAACAGAGATCCCATCAATAGGGTTTTGTAAAAATGACTTGGAACCTGGGAGAAATCCTAACCCCTACTCCAGCCTCTGAAGAAAATGGCTGGAGCAGTATAAATAAGCCCTGGCTACTGGTCCCACTTTGCAGAAGCCCTGGAAAGACCCCTTGGTAAGACATGCAAAGTGGAAAAAAGGCTGAGTTAGATGAATAGCTTGGTACCAGATACAGAACAAGGGAGGGCTTTCTCCTAGAGACCTCTCTGCAAATTCAGATAGGTGAATGCCAGGGACAGGTTTGGGGTATGTCAAAGGTAGGACAACAGCACACAGTGCTGAAGCCCTTAAGGAAAAACAAAGCTGTTGGGACTTAAATGCCACCCCCCCTCCAGGGCTTTCTAAAATCATGCTATGGACCTCTCCAGCAGCTCAGGATTAGGAAGGCAGAAAAGTGACTTCAGACCTTTTTACCCAGCATTGCTACTTCTATGTTGCACTTCTGAAAACCCCATCAGATCCTTACCTGTCGGATTTAATAGACAGGAACGTCCTTTCTGCAGATTTCCACTAACCCACAGAGTCTAATCTGTAAATGTTATCTTCACCATCAAAATCCCTAGTAGATTCAAAACTTTCTCCAGAAATGGTATCTTTCACTGATAAATTCTACAAAACTTTTCCTTTCCTTACTCTCTCAGGTTCACAGTTACTGTGCTACAATAATGGAAAAGTAATAAATAACCTGAGAAAAGTCAAGGGTAAAGAGAGCAAGACAGATTCCAGTCTCTCTTCAAATGAATCAATATGTCCAGGAAATCCTGAGTGAGGAACAGATGGAGAAAATAAGGCTCAATCTAGGTGGCCTATACATTTGTGCAGCTTGATTGAATTCAGTCGGAGTCCATGCAGGTAAAGGGGACTGCTTGTGTGGACCTCACTGAAGGACGTAGGGGCTCCTGCTGGATGCATTTGGATTGGCAAGGATAAATAGTAGTATGACATTTATACCTCAGCTGAGCATTTATCAGCATGATGAGCATTTACTGCAGGAATGCTTTGCTATGTTTAGAAGAGGATACTCTTTTCCCCGCATTTGCTGTTCTCTCCTTGCTCTCATACACTGACCAGGAAGAAAGCTGGATGCATGATGGATGATCCTGTGGAGGAAGCACAAGATGAATGATCCTGTGGAGGAAGGATGGCATAGTTCTAGCTGTAGCCTGGGACTCAGAGCACCTGGATTCAATTTTTCAATAGGGTATTGTGAGGATAACGGCAAAGACTGGGAGGCACCCAGGCAGGGATCATCTAAGGACTTTAGGGAAAGCAAACAGAAGCCACGGCCAGCAGCTCCAGTTTTAAAGAAGAGCCATAATTCTATAGAAAAATAAGCAAAAACTATAATTTGACTTGATCCTCAGCAGCCCTAAACTTAACTTTGTAAACCACAATGTTAGTTACCAGTTTTAGTCTACTTGAAGAAAGCCAGATAATATAAGGTTACTGAGGGAATAAAAATGAAGTCAAAGTCAACACAGTTGTATGATCAGGGCTGTTTAGATATTTTAGCTTTGTTTAGAACTGAATAAATTCATTAAAGTGCAGTTACCACTATAATAAATGTAGATATCACTAATTACACTACTAGATTTTAAGTGCAACTTGAGTGTCTCAAGTGGCCTTTAAAGCAGTGTAATACCACAGCCAATTCAAATTTAATTAAAATTATCAGTTCAATTTAGTTTACATGTACAATTAAAAAAAAGAAAAAAAAACCCTTATAGTAACCCATTAACTCTATTCCAAATGCCCCTGTTACGCAAAGGGGAAAAACCTTGTACACTCATTTGGTTAAATAATAGTGTTAGTTTATTTACCTCATTGCCAATCCATGCTCATACATAGTCTAATTAACTACAGAATAAGGGGTGGGCAGGCATTTTTCCCCCTCAGTGCTCAAAGAATTAGGCATATAAATCCCACTGGCGACTACAGAATAATTGTCCCTGAGGCCCAACGTGTTGCACAGAAAATCTCTCTCTCTTGTTATGCCTGCAAGGTGGACTGATCAAGTAGAAGATTTCTCAGGTCTATTCTCTCAGAGCTCAGGTCGGCATTGCTGAAATCAATGGGAATTTTATAGTTAAAACGTTCACTTCTAAAGATGTCCCCAAAAACTGGCAACTTGATACCCTTTGGTTTCTTTGAAAAGTCTAGCCTGCAGCCCAAGCCTCCAGACCTACTGGAATTATGGTTGGATTTTGCACTTCCAACAGAAAGCAGCGCCCTCCTACGTATGTAAGCACTGCGTGAACAGACGGTACGAAATTCTCTGCCCTGACAGGCTAACAGAACAGACAAGATGGACAAAAAGCAGGAGTGGAAGAGGAAGCACAATGAAATGAAGTCATGTGCTCAAGACCACACAGCAGATCAGATCCGATTCCCAGTGAATTCATGAGAACGTAGGACCGGAAGGGAACACCCGGGCCATCGAGTCCAGACTTCTGTAACCGCAGGCAACTAAGCAATAGATGTGTATGGGCCAAAAGGATCCTTGAGAACTACTGCAGCCTGCACACTGCAGCTACAAAGCACCTACATGCTCCCTAGCAAAACCGGGATCTTTATTTCAAAGGACTGCCAAAGCCTCAAAACCTAGAATGAAGAAGAGAGCAGGAGAGACAAGACGGCATCAGTACCAGTTAGGGATGAGAAATAAAGAACACCAACTTTTCGGCCAACTGATTCACAGGGATGAGGGTAAGAACATGCTTTTTTATAGACTGGGGTGAGCAAAATATGGCCGGTGGGCTGGATCCGGCCTGCCAAGGGGTTCAATCCAGCCTGTGGCGGGGGTCATTT
>NW_017728998.1:10394395-10398951 GCF_001723915.1 Gavialis gangeticus | reverse complement strand
CAAAACCTAGAATGAAGAAGAGAGCAGGAGAGACAAGACGGCATCAGTACCAGTTAGGGATGAGAAATAAAGAACACCAACTTTTCGGCCAACTGATTCACAGGGATGAGGGTAAGAACATGCTTTTTTATAGACTGGGGTGAGCAAAATATGGCCGGTGGGCTGGATCCGGCCTGCCAAGGGGTTCAATCCAGCCTGTGGCGGGGGGCATTTGGCCCTGCCTGGCCCAGGCATGGGGGCAGCCCTGGCTGTAGTGCATAGGGTCAGTCCCACTGCCCCCCCACCAGTCCCACTGCCCCCAGACATGTATGTGGTGGGACGTGGGTGGCACGGAGGCCAGATCTGGTTTGCCAGCGGCCCCCCCATGGCGGCAGCTCACCCTGCCTAGCTGCTGCTGCTAGTCCACTGGGGGCACTGAACAGAGTGGGCAGGTGGGGTCTCCAGGGACACCAACCCAGAACCCCTGCAGCAGGATGTGCTTGCCCAGGTGGATGAAATGGGGCCGCGAGTGGGTAGGGAGAGGCATCTGGGAGTGAGACAGCCAGGTGGGGCTGGGGGCAGGATCGTGGGCTGGTGACAGCACAGGGCCAGGGCCCAGGGAAGAGACTCAAGCCACTCTCTGCATGTCCCTGCCCACAGAATTAGTGCATCAGTACCCTCCCCTGCAACCACAACAGCTCTCTAAAACTCCCTATAAGTGGCCCTCCAGCTCAAATAAATGCCCACCCTTGTTATAGACTTTGCTCTGCATCGTGGCCTCTTCAGGGTTCTTTGCACTTTCCTTGAAAGCACTTCATGCTGGACACTGTCAGAAACAGGATACCAGACCATCTGGACCACTGTTCTGATCCAAAATGGGAATTCTTACTTTCCAGTTGGCATAGATACAAAGGCTAATTTTGGGATGAGCCGCTTTCCCTTGTAATCCTCCATGCACGTGTTGTCCCCTCTGACATTCATACACCGCATGCAATTCTCCTCCAAAACTATTTTTTTGTAAATACTCATTAACCGGAAAAGGACTAAGTGTGTCACCTGAATCTGCAAACTGTGCCAGGGACTTGAATGGGTAATACATCAGACAAAGGCTAAGTACAGACATTCAGGGGTGTTAGGGGGAGGTTCAATCGATTCAAACTGGCTGCCTGATATCAGATGAGTCAGGATGGGGGATGTTAGCTGGGGGGTTGGGAGTCCAGCCAGGGGGTTGGGGGTTCAGGAGGCTGGAAGGGATCAGGGGTCTGCCAGGGGCTGGGTTGGAGGTGCAAACCGTGGGTGGGGTAGTGGGTAGGCACGACCCACAGGTGGGGTAGGAGGGGTAGGTGTGATGCACGTGTGGCGTAGGCGGGATTCACGAGGGGCAGGGGGGCAGGCGTGACCCACAGGTGTGGGGGCAAGCATGACTCATGAGGGGCAGGGGAAGCAGGCGCAATTCGCAAGGCATAGGGAGGGTAGGCATGACACATGGGTGGGGTAGCGGCCCCCCCCAGCGAACCTACACCCCCATCCACCGTGACTTACTTGCTCAGCTTCGGCAGCAACAACACTGAGAGAAGCAACTACACCCAGAGCATCCTTAGGATGGGGGTTGAGGGCACCTGAAAAAAACAAAGCAGTGCAGGGGAAGTGGGGGAGGGAAAAGCACAGCCTTGGGGCTGAGGTCAGTGGCTGGGTTTTCCCAGCCTTAGAGCTCCACAAGGGAAGTGAACAGAAGTATGCTCCAATTTGACCTAAATCAAATGATACTATGTAGATCCAGATTTATCTTAAACTGGGTTCTGCAATTTTTAGACCTGTCTGTGTGCACAGAACTTCTGTTCTATTACAGGTTTAGACTGATCGCCGGTCACTGAGACCAGGTCTGCAAGTGTAAGGTTGGCAGCAGGACGAGTTAAGTTTAAATTGAGTGGCCATTTTGAACCCAGTTTAACCTCCCGAATGTCTGTACTTAGCCGAAGAGAGCAGAGGAGAGGAGAGGAAAGGAAAGATCCATTGCAGCCTTGCAAGGGGGTGTAGGTGTTAAAGGACCCTACTTCTCCCAAAGGAAGCACCCCTATAGACTTAACTGATTTTGGTCTCAAATCCCAGAGAAGTGGGAGTATGTTGCATGTTAAGAAATATATGGACTCTTCCACAAATAACGGCTACACTTTAGCACTTGCTCTTATTCATGAAAAGGAGAACAAAAGCTGATGGTTAGCCATATTTAAAAAATAGATCTAGTTACTCCAGCCTTTCACAAAAGCTTTTGAATCTCAGTTTGGTGTTGTAATAGAAAGCTTGGGCTAGTTTGGACACATGGGATGTTGCCTTGGTTGGCTTCTATTTAGAAACTGCTCAACCCTAGCAGGGAGGTTGTAAAAAAAAAAGGCGGGTTTATATATAATATATCACAAAAATCCTAGCTGTTTCATATAAAAATATGAAGTGGCAGACTTTTAAATTATAATTTCATGATGGCTTTACACTTTTGTTCTCAGCATATGCTTTTTGGAAAAATCTGTCATGTGGTTAAAATTATGAAGATAGTTCTACTATAATGTAATGCTTTTACTTAGTTCAAAAGTATATTAGAAATGAAACTACATCATCTTGGCATGGCTAGCTCATTCCAAAATAAAATGCATCTCAGTTTGACAGAAGACAGGCATTAATCAAGCATCATTCATGAAGTGACAAGTATCTTAATATATTCAGTTCCTAAGGCCAGAGAGAAATACTTTCTTCAATTGCAAGAAGAACCACTGCATGTTTCAGTCAGTATCCAGCAACTGCAAAATTTCCAGTAATCAGGGCAGGTTTTCTTAAGGATATGCTTCAGGAAATAAAGTATTGATCTTTCCTCAGCACCACCTGTATGCTCCACCCTTGTCATGTTACTATTTTAATGAGTCAAGGACATTGAGTGCAATACTGGTGTCGTGGTGAGGATGTCGTAGAAAGACTGCTAGGACTAAGTGTACTCAAATGGTGAATGAGGATAAGCTACTTTGACGAAGAAGGTAGAGTGCATTTATGTACATATAAAAGATCCTAACAAGGATCATACCCGACGGAGTGCACTCCAAATTATGAACTTATTTGCAACCTGCTTGCTTCCTTTCTTTCAACGCGGCTTTCCGTCCTCAAAAGTCCTCTTCCTTCCTTGAGGCTCTGCATTTTGGCTACCTTCCTTGAAAGCAAACGGTTATTTGGGACACCATTCCCACCACATCAATACCTTTACTAACCTGGCCGGCATTGCACAGTGGCCCAAGTGGTCCAGCAGAGAGGCCCAATCCTTCAGCAAAACTCCTCCTGTGAAGAGTAGCTGCTGTATAGACACACCATCTACGTAAAAGGCTTCTGCATAGTTCCCAGTGGATAGAAGAGGGATGAAACTCTTAAGTCTTGTTTTGTCTTACCACGCCGCTCTGTACCAAGGATATGAGGAGCAGCAGGAGGAGCATATTAGGTTTCATAGTTTCATAGATTAAGGGTCGGAAGGGACCTAGTAGATCTTCTAGCCCGACCCCCCGCCAGGGCGGGAGAACAACAAAAACCCCAAAAACAAGAAATGGGACTCAAATGAGTCCAGCCAGGTAGGCATCCAGCCTCTTCTTAAAGACCCCCAGGGTCTTCTTATTTCTGAAATCTTCTTTCATGAAAAAAGTCTGGGCAAGTTGAAATGTTGAAGACTTTTAGTCAAATGGACCCTGGCCTAAACCTTACTTACCCAACTTTATGTACTTACGCTGTTTACACAATAAATGAAACAGTAGACAGAGGTCAAGCTTTCTCTAGGGCCAGTTCTGATCCCCTGAATCAGAAGTCTCTCCAGTGAGGTTAGCAGAGTCATATCCCCTCTTCAAATGAATCAGTATGTCCAGGAAATCCTGAGTGAGGAACGGCTGGAGAAAACAAGGCTCAAAAATAAGGCTGATCAGTGGTATCTAAGCCAGACTCTGAGTCAAGAGGCGATAGCATATAGGATTATAATATCAAAACAGGCACCTTAAAAGATAAAGGCATGCCAAGCTCACATTTTTAAGGACAAATCCCTATCTGATCCAATTTATACACAAAAAGACATAGCTGGCTTGGGGGCAGGGGTGGGAGCATGTGGATAAGAGACTAAAGAACTACTGAAGGCCATGACACATCCTACATCTATGTTTAAAGCTAGCAAGCCTGTTGAAGCCAAGCTCCACATGAGCAAGGTGAGCCAGACCTGGCCTCAGAAATGTAATCGTACTGATATTTGGATGTGGGTGAAAGAAAAAGAGAGAGCGAAAGAGAGAGACTCTTAAATATCTTTTCAATATTTGCTTGGCAGCCAATGCTGGCACTTCTTTAAAAGGATTGTAAGTAGAGTCTTGAAGCTGTTTATTAAACTGACATGAGAGTCTGGGAATGAGTTTGTTCGGCATAAACCCTTGGGCTCTTCAGGCTCAGAAAGTTCATGTCTGGATGTCAGAAAGGAGGAAGAGGAGAAGATGATAAATGCCGTTAAACACCTGCAGTGGAGATCGTTTCAGTGATTAAAAGAAGCATTGCCTGAAATCCTGCAAATATGG
>NW_017728998.1:10368772-10389395 GCF_001723915.1 Gavialis gangeticus | reverse complement strand
AGAGTCTGGGAATGAGTTTGTTCGGCATAAACCCTTGGGCTCTTCAGGCTCAGAAAGTTCATGTCTGGATGTCAGAAAGGAGGAAGAGGAGAAGATGATAAATGCCGTTACACACCTGCAGTGGAGATCGTTTCAGTGATTAAAAGAAGCATTGCCTGAAATCCTGCAAATATGGGCATTCTGCACTGTCACTTACACATGGTGATAATAGCTTAACATCAAGTTATTCTTGAACTTATTTTCCCATAGCAGCTGCTCCGAGTAAGGTAGCTGGCAAACGTTTCAGGTTTTCATTCATGTGTAACTATAGTGGATGAGGTGAAGACACAATTCTGAACTGGGGAATTTAAAAGGCTTGCAAGGGAGCCTATTGCCAATGATCATACTGATTCTTCTTTGCATAATAAACACAGAAGCACATCTGGCTGCCAGGAGACTAACACTGACTGAAATAAAACTAACACCCAAACACTTATCTTACGTTACCTTTCACCAGTCTGGACGGGATTTTTCTTGGGTATGCGGGTTTTCCTGCCCTTGGGTCACCTTTCCATTTCAGATTTCGATAAGACACTTGGGCAGGAAAACCCACACACCCAAGAAAAATCCATGTTCATAAATAGGCCAACGAGACCAGAGCTAAAAATCATTATTAGAGGGGTTATTTTGCAGAGAGCTAAAGATACAGAAAGGGAAGCACTTTGTAGCATCACGTGGATATTTCAGAGCAACTAGTACACTATCTTAGAGAAAGAATTAGCACAGCAGAGGAATGGCAGGCTAGGAGGCCTGAGGCATCAGGAAAACCTGCATGGCCAGACGAAGAAAGGCAGGTCCACTAAAGAGGTTTTTAGTCATCCATGCACTACCAGTCTCTGATCTTTGCGGTGTTTGCCATTTTAGTGGGCAAGGGAGCGGATTTAAGAATATTCCGATGTCAGATAAAACATTAGGGTATATAAGAAACTGCCTACCAGACTGAGTTTTTCAGGATTTTGTTTCTGGATTGTGATCAGGCAAAAAAAGGTCAAGCCGCTCAACCCTGGCAAGACTGAGGCACATTTATGCATATGCAGAAGCAGCCTTTTTAAGTGCCGTGGGAATCTCCGAGTCCAAAACGGCAACCCTTGCGGGGATCAGGGACCTCCATGTCTAGGCAGCAACCAAACAGGAGTTGTCAGGATTACAGCTTTTGGACCTAAGAACCTAAATCCACTACAAGCAACATGGGTCTGCCAAAAGGACTTATCAAACAACATTTTCAACATGCCACAATTCCCTTTCATATTATTTTCCTAATCTCCTGGATTGTTATGAGGATACATTCATTAGTGTTTGTAAAATGCTCAGGCAGTATGTTGCTGGGCACCATTAAAAGGCCTATTAATAAATAATACATTGCTAAAAGGAAAAGAGGAGACTAGACCAAAAAAACAGAAAAACCAGACGCAGGCTGCAGGAGAAAACAACATTTTCATTAGGGAAATGGAACAAGTTAAAAATGTCCTGCTTTGAGAAGACCCCGGTAAGACAAAATGTGGAAAGATGTCCGGGCTAGCCTGAGAGATCAGCACCTTTAGGAGCGCTCGTCAGCTCATGGCACTTGGAGACAGCTGCGGCACTGCACATCATGGCTCACTGTGCTCCGGACAATGCAACAGCAAACAATTCATTTGGAACAGCAGGAGGAATCCCATGAGTCACAGTCGACAGGCTAATGGGAGCGGTGGGTGGAAAATATGCAACTTTGTTTATATTTTGGTTACTTAGCGCCAATAGCCATTATTTGTTTAATTTACATGCCAAAATTCATGGAAACACTTCTACCACATAAAAAACGTGGCAAATACTTTATTCAAACGATGGTGCATGGCTGTGGCTCGTGGCTCTACTCTAATGATGCTGAAGTTGGATGTTTATGCTTATTAACTTGCCTGCCAGTGCAGTCCTCGTAGTTTTGAAAGCACAAAGTAAGGGCAGAATCAAAGGGATGCTATTCTGACACCATCTCGAAGGATATCACTGAATCATTCACTGTTAGTCTGCTGGGGGCAGGGTTGGCCTACTAGCTACAGAGAGATTGCACTGAATAATGCTAGGAAAGGAGTCAAATAAGGTGACCAAAACGTTTAAGGATTCACTAAGTTACAATGACATAGGAGGGAGGAATTTGACTGGCGAGGTTGCATTGCCTGGTTACAGGACAACTCAATCTAGCGTACATCTTTCTCATCTTCACAAAGTTTCTTACTGGCCACATATCACTACTATAAGCTTTCTGGTTTTAGAGCTGGATTTACTTCTGTGTTTTTGATGTAGAGAATATCAAAGCCAGATAGTCCCAGGGAGCTACTAGAAAATGACTAAACCACCATGTACCATTCATTATCCAATTGTAAAATAGATACCTGCAACTTTGATAACAGTGGGCGTTGATAGACGTGTTCTGGAAGGTGGAGGGGGGCACTTCAATTAAAGCACATGAAACGTCATGTGTATCAACGTCCACACAGAAAAATGGCAGCGGGGGTGCTTTAACTAAAGCTCATCAAATGAGCTTTAGTTAAAATGTCCTCGCTGCCATTTTTCAGTGCGAGAACACTGATACATGTGACTCCGGAGTCTGTTGGAGCACAGTAATTACCAGACTCCAGCAGACTCAATTAATCGAGCAGCCTCTCTGCACATGTATAGGCACCCCATGCCAGTAATTCCCTTCAGAGCCCAAAAAATTACAAACATTACAAGTTAGGAACTGTTAGCAGAAGCACCCCTCTGCTAAGATAAAGTGGCAGTATTTATGGTATCGTCTTTTACTGGCAATTTTGTTTTTTCCCCATCAATGATGAAGTAGAAATTATACAGTTGCGCTTGCTTTCATTGGAAACCACAGAGGGCAACTTTCACCAGATCTATAAAGAAAAACAGATTGGCAAATGAATCCACATAGATCATAGAACCACAGAAAGTTAGTGTTGGAAGGACCTCAGGAGGTCATCTAGTCCAACCCCTTGTTTGAAGCAGGACCATCGCCAACTAGATCATCCCAGTCAAGGCTTTGTCTAGCTAGGTCTTAAAAATCTCCAAGGATGGAGATCCCACCACCTCTCTGGGTAACCCGTTCCAGTGTTTTACTACCCTCCTAGTGAGACAATTCTTCCTACTATCTAACCTAAACCTTTCTTGCTGCAACTTAATCCCATTGCTCCTTGTTCTGGCATCTGCCACCACTGAGAACAGTCCAGCTCCAGCCTCTTTTGAACCCCCCTTCAGGTAGTTGAAGGCACCTATTAAATCCCCCCACAGTCTTCTCTTCTCCAGACTAAATGAGCCCAGTTCCCTTAGTCTCTCCTCAGAAGTCATGTCTCGCAGGCCCCCCACCACTTCCATTGCCCTCCGCTGGACTCTCTCCAATTTACCCACTTTCTGTAGTGGGAGGCCCAAAACTGAACCCAGTACTCCAGATGTGGCCTCACCAGTGCAGAATAGAGGGAAACGATCACTTTCCTGGACCTACTGGCAACGCTCCTACTAATGCTCCTGCTAACCCAGTATGTCGTTAGCCTTCTGGGCAACAGGGGCACACTCATATTCAGCTGATTGTCCACTGCAACCCCCAGGTCCTTTTATACAGAGCTGCTGCCTAGCCAGTCAGCCCCCAGCCTGTACTGGTGCATGGGATTGTTCCATACTAATGCAGGACTTTGCACTTGTTCTCGTTGAACCTCCTGAGATTTCTTTTGGCCCAATCCACCAATTTGTCTAGGTCTCTCTGAATTCTGGTTCTACCCTCCAGCCTATCTACTATTCCCCCCAGCTTGGTGCAGACTTACTGAGGGTGCACTCCATGCCATCTTCCAGGTCACTGATGAAGACATTAAACAAGAGCAGCACCAAGACTGACCCTGGGGCACTCCACTTGATACCAGCTGCCAACTACATGTTGAGCCATTATTACCCTCTGAGCCTGATGCTCCACCCAGTTTTCTATCCACCTTACAGTCCATTCATCCAACCCGTACTTCCTTAGCTTGCTTGCAAGAATGCTGTAGGAGACCATATCAAAAGCCCTGCTAAAATCAAGGTACACCACATCCACTGGTCACCCCACAGAGCCAGTCATCTCATCATAGAAGGCAATCAGGTTGGTCAGGCATGACTTGCCCCCTGGTGAATCCGCGCTGACTGGTCCTAATCACCTTCTTCTCCTCCAAGTGCTTCAAGATGGACTCCTTGAGGATCTGCCCCATGATTTTGGGAGTTAGGCCGACTGATCTGTAGTTTCCTGGATCTTCCTTTTTCCCCTTCTTAAATATGGGCACTATATTTGGCCTTTTCCAATCATCCTGGACCTCTCCTGAGTTTTCAAAGATGATGGCTAGTGATTCTGAATCAACCAACTCTGTCATCACCCTCAGATGCATCCCATCTGGCCCCAAGGACTTTTGTATGTCCAGCTTTTCTAAATAGTACCTAACCTGTTCTTTTGCCACAGTGGGCTGCTCACCTCCTCCCCAGACTGTGCTGCCAGGTACAGTAGTCTGGGAGCTGACCTTGCCTGTGAAGACTGAGGCAAAGTAAGCATTGCGTACATCAGCCTTTTCTGCATCCTCTGTCACAAGTTTGCCTAAGCCATTCAGTAAGCGATTCACACTTTCCCTGATCCTCCTCTTGCTACCAACATACCTGTAAAAACCCTTCTTGTTAGCTTCATCCCTGCATGCCTGAGCAATGTTCTTATATTCTTCCCTAGTTATTTGTCAAAGTTTCCACTTCTTATAAGCTTCTTTTTTGTGATTTAGTTTACAGAAGAGTTTCCTGATAAGCCAAGATGGTCTTCTGCCATACTTGCTAGCTTTCCTGCGCATCAGGATGGTTTGTTCCTGCACTCTCAGTAAGGCTTCTTCGAAGTACAGCCAGCTCTCCTGGACTCCTTTCCCCTTCATACTGGTTTCCCAGGGGATCCTGCCCATGAGTCCCCCAAGCAAGTCAAAGTCTGCTTTTCTGGAGTCCATGGTCCTTACTCTGCTGCTCTCCTTCCTTCCTTTCCTAAGGATCCTAAACTCAATCATTTCGTGGTCACTGCTGCCAAGTTGCCATCCACTACTGCATTCCCCACCAATTCGTCCCTATTTGTGAGCAGCAGCTCAAGAAGAGCACGGCCTCTAGTTGGACGCTCCAGCACTTGTACCCAACACTCTCCAAAAACTTCCTACATTGTCTGTGCAGTGCAGTATTGCCCTCCCAAAGTCCCCCAGGAGAACCAGGGCTTGTGACCAGGAAGCTTCAACTAACTGTTTGAAAAAAGCCTCATCCACCACTTCCTCCTGGTCTGGTGGTCTACAGCAGACCCCCACCACAACATCACCCTTGTTACTCTCCCCTCTGACCCTAAACCAGAAACTTTCAACAGGCCTATCTCCAGTTTCATACTGGATCTCTGAGCAATCATATGGCTCTTTTACGTACAGCACAACTCCTGCTCTGTTCCTCTCCATACTTACCTGTTCGTAACTACTTCTTTCATTCCCAGTTCTACCAGCGATGTTTCTGCTACTTCTTATCAATGGCCCTACAGATTCTCTTTATTAGAAAAAAAAAACACTCATTACCAAAGCTCCTGATGACAAATCAGATCTAAGTATGTTTTACTAATAAATGAATGATTCCAAGGCTGTTTGTTGCCAATGAAAAAACCTCCCAATGGTCAGTTTAGTATGCATCCAAAAGTCTGGATATTTACAAACTGGGTTACGTTCTCTTATTTTATTTTACTATTTCTACTTCCAATCCAACCTGAGATTGGGAACCAATATTGCTATACTGCGCTGCAGTACTAAATGACATTATATTTGAGACCATCCTTGAAGACCATTCAGAAGCTCAGTTGTCCAAGAAAGTGAAGCCCTACTCTAATTCTAACTTCCTATTTATTCATGGTTGTGCTCCAAACTCCTGATTAAGATGTATAAAGTCACAGATTGCTGGGAGCCCAGCTGGCTTCAATCCGTTCTCTCCCAGAGTTGCAATTACCACCAGCTGGGGCTGGGACCTGCTATTCTCAGATCTGAATTCCACAAGGTAGGAAGGAGGCTGTCGCTTCTTGAGAGGCCCAACTTCTTTCTTTCACTATCACCTGCAGTCTAAAACCAGAGGTCAGCTACTGTAAAGAGCCTGTGCAAGGCAACTTTGCTTTGGCTTCTTAATGTTGACAGGGTCCCACTGGTGGTGCTCAGAGCAAACTGTCTCTTTTTGCTAGTGTTTAACATCTAAACCTATTGCACTAATATTCTGTGTCAATGACATGTCACTGTGAGTGGACATAGAAAAATAATTAAGTGGTCTGCGATCTTGCATTAAACAGCTGTCATCCTGAAGGCAGTCCAAACCTTGTAAACCTGAAAGATGACTGAGTTTTACAGCAGACATTCTTCATTCCTTTAGCTGTAGCTACTCCTGGGGTGAAATACAGCTCTGTTCTTACTGGAAAAGGTAACACTCCATGACATTTTTAGACAGAAAGTAAAACTTTCAGACCTGATCTTCAGCTGGGTCGCTGCCTCAGCTGACCATCATTCCCATCACTCTAAGGCTAAGAGCAGATATTAAAAAAGCCTGAGCCTGAGCCTGAATCAACTCAATCCTTGCAGCTTACTCTAACCTGCATAGATTGAACTAATTTACAACTGAACAGACATTCACTTTTGATTCTGTAGATGCAGGCACATACCTGCAGTGGCTCAGGCCAGAAGCCAGAGGGTACTGGAGCGAGCCCTCGGCTGGAAGCAAACTGAGCAGTTCCGGGGGGCAGGTGTGTAGCCAGGACCCGGCAGGCTGAGTATGACTGGGGAGGAATTTGAACCGCCACTCTGGCCTGCAGGGACCCCAGTCAGGGTGTGCCTGGAAGTAGCCCCTCCCAAGCATTTCCTACCTTCGCCGCTCAAGTGGCAGCCCCAGCAGCAGCTTAAAGCAAATGGGAGATGGAGAGGACTTTAATTCCCCCCTCCCTCCCCTGTCCCACTGGCACTGATCCCAGTGGGGTCTGCCAGGCAGAGGTGCAGCAGTCCCTGTCAGGATTGCTCCCCACTCGCTGCTAGAGTGCCAGCGGCAGGGTCATGGCTGATGCCAGTCAGTATGGTCCCCTCCCTCTTCTCTCCCCCCGGGGAACCCCAGCCACAGTCTGCCTGGCCCGGGGCGAACAGCAGAGGGGGCAGTCGGGGCTGGTAGACCCCCAACTACAGTTCCCCAGGAGGAGGAAATAAACCCCCTCCCTGCTCCCTTCACCTCAGGAGGCCATGCTGGCTGGCATCTGGCCATGCCCCCACCCCTGCTGCTGAAGCAGAAAGGGGGAGGGGAGCAGCCCTGACACAGGCTTCTCCGCCCCAGCCAGGCAAACCCTGACACCATTGGGACAGGGGAGGGAGGAATTAAACCCCTTCTGTCCCCTGTTTGCCTGAGGCTGCTGCCAGAGCTAGCCATACCCCCGCCACTTGAGCACCAAGTGGGGCAAAATGCCTGACAGTGGCTGCTGCGCCCCTGCCTGAAAGACCCCAGCTGGTGTCTGTGCTGGTGGGACAGGGGAGGGAGGGGGGAAAAAAACTCTCCCCTTCCCCCTTTGCCTTGAGGGGGGTGACATCTGGCCATGCCACCACCCTTGCTCCAGCTAGAAAGCAGAGGAGCAGGGGCAGGGCCAGCCCCGCTCTCTGGAGCAGACAGCACAGCCCAGCCCAGCCCAGAGCTGAAAAGCATGCTGGGATTCTGGGGGACTCTGATTGAACTTAAACCAGGAAGGGTTCTGGGACAGAAGTTTCATTAATTGGTTTGGCCTCAATTAGTTAAGTCTGACACTACATTCAACCAGGTTTATCTCAGACTGGTTCCAGCCATTTTGAAACTGGTTTATGTGCACTGAACTTCTGTCTTCTTACAGGTTTAAACCAGTTTCTGATCACTTAAACTGGTTCATGTGTAACGTCTGTCCCCAGCCTTATAGAAACTATAGAAGGACTTTGAACACACTGCTACTATCCAAACTGGAATCTGGCCAGGAGCTAAAACCCCAACTCTTCTGAAGAATGAGACAAGCTTTTTAATGACCTTGAGTGGGCAAGAATTTAGTTTTCTATCTCATATAAAAGAAATACAAAGCATTTTAAATTATTTAGTTATACACCATTTACCAATTTTTTTTGCAACCTCACAAGGATCTAAAATGCAAGATGTCAACTTCCAACAGCAAGGATGCAATTATCCATTTGAGCTGAAGTTTTTAAAATGCAACTTCATGGCTCACCCTGTTTCTTTATTATTCTCCAAAAGAGCTTTGTTTGTTTGTTTGCTGGGGTTGCCTTGCACACAGATGTTTTACACAGATAGTTAAGTCTTCTCTTCATCATAAAGAATGCAATGGGTGACAGTGAGTTTAACCCTATGACTCAGTCTTTTGCGAACAGAGGATGTGGGGCCCCAATTCGTCCCTTTACTAGCTGGCTGCAGTCATAGCCATTTGTTTGAAGGCCAATAATAGTCATAATAGTAATGTGAACCAGCCACTGATCTATGCTTAAAACTCCTATTGGTTTCAGTGGACCCTTCCTGGGAAAGGCGGAATTAGGAAACCATGCACGTGCAGCACTGCATAGGCCCCACCTTCTGAGACATAAACCATCCTATATTTCTATATTCTCTGCAGACCACACAAAGCAGCTTTCTTCCAAGCTGGCTCAGATCTCTGAAAACTTGGTAACCTCCTAGGTATCACTGAAATGAGTCTACCTGTACCTTTGATTTGCTTATGTCTGACTAACCCTTCCACCATCTGAAGGAGGCAGGGTGCAAAAGGGTCAGATGCTTTCCATGTTCTTACCCATAGGATTATAGAAAAATGTGCTGGAGAGAATCCATATCCCAGTCCTCTGGAAAAGTGCCAGGCTAGCGGAGGTCATATTTACAAAGCCAGAAAAGAATGTGCTCGCTATTCAGAGTTTGTTTTAGGGCTTTAATAGAAGAAAAGTTAGCAGAATATCAAATATTAATTTTGATGAAGCTCTGCATAAGCTTATTGCAATTATCAAATAAAGCGTCTGCACAGTTTCTGCCTTACAACTGAACCAAGGTTATTATCAATTTGCTCTCGATATAAAGTAGTGATTTTCATGTACTTACATCTGGTCTCAGAAGGAAGAGAAAATGGTTCATAAAGTTCCCATTAGCATACAAAAGCAGCAACATCTGCTAGGAGTCTTAAGAAGCTTATTGCCTTCACTTAATCAGCAGCACAGGCTACAGTTGGTCACCTCTGCCCTCATCAGCACTCTAGGTATGGATGCTCTGATGAGGTGCTTTTATAGAAGGTTTCAAGGGACAAGGGAACAATTTGGCCAGACAAGTGTTTGCTACAAGATTTTATATATAAAAGCACTCCAACTTTTCGGTTAGGTGCATGATGCATGCATGCTGATTCCTCCTTGTATAGACCTGTAAACAATACTGTAGCAGAAATCATTAATCTCATAGTACAATACCTGATCAAAGTTATTTGGCATTTACCATGTTAAACATTTGCTCGGCAGCAGCTTCTTAAGCTTCTTTTTTACAATAGGATATAACTGTAGCACCATCTAGAGGATTTGTGTGCGAAACTCAAATTCCCCACCATTCATTTCTTGAGGGTAAAATATGAAGTCCAACCAACTTCTACTTTCAAAGTTGTGATAAAATAGCTCTGTTCTGCATAAAATTTAGAAGGCCCTTCATTCATTCATTCATTCATTCATTCATTCATTTCATACCTCTGGTAATTGATGTCATACACAGTCACATCCTTAAAGACATCTCACTATAGTTTCCAATTTGGGGGATTATTGAGACAACAGATAAGATTAGAGTAGATGGATGCTGGATAAATCTTTAGTGATAGCAAGCCGGGTTAGGGAATATTCTGTACTTATGTCCTTACTGGGCCACATGCTGGTATGACTTTCTTATGCGGAATACCAGGGCTCTCCCTCACAAGCAGTTTTATTTCTTTGCAGAATCCCTGACTGTATGACATTTTCCTGGATGTCATCTTTTAAAAGCCATACATTTTATTGGAAATGCAGAAAAACAATGATCCAACAGGCAGCTAATACCTCTAGTTGAATATTAAAATGAATATAAAAAAGTCTGATATTTTATGGTTATTTTACTGATAGAAGAAGGTAACAGCGATAACAACTGATTACTAGCCAGTAAAACTGCTAACAGAAAATAAATGGGAATCCCCCTTAAAAAGTTCCTTTATTATCTCATTTCTTTTTTTCTCTTTTTTTTACCATCCATCCTTCTGTCTCCAAAGTTTCTGATGGCTCAGTCTGTCTAAAGTTTTCAGAGTGCAAGTTTCAGAGCAGTTTAACTCTCAGGAAACCACAAGTCATTAAATAGGCCACAAAGTTAGCATGCATTCAAATCTCCAGTACTTAAATATAAGTTTGCATTTGTTCTCCCCATGGATAAACTGTGGGGTCCTTGCTCTTGGTTTCTAGTTCTATGATTTCTTGCCTGGATGACATCTGGGAACTGATAACTATGAGGAGTTATGGAAAGTCCAGCTCATCTTCTCTCTTAGCTTTATATGAGCTAACTATTGTCATTACAGCTCTGGATAGGTCTGCAGACTTGCAGGCCAATTATTTCCTTCAGGAGGAGAATCCTGTCCAGGAATCATAAAATGGTAGGGCTGGAAGGGACCTCTGCAGATCATCCAGTCCATCTCCCTGCAGTGAAGCAAGATCTAATACACATTCTAGACAATTATCGAGAGCCATTTGTCTGACCTGTTATTAAAGGGCCTCCAAGGAAGGAGATTCCCAAACCAACCTGGAGAACCTCTTTCAGTGCTCCACTACCCTTAAAGCATTTTACCTAATATCTAACCTAATTTTTCTTTCTGCAAATTAAGCTGATTTATTCTCCTCCAGCACCCAATGGACATGGAGAGCTGACACTACCCATCTTGATGCCTCTCACCTAGGGTCTCAAGCTAGGGGTGTTAAACAGATGCATCATGTAGCTACTCAGTGGCTCATAGACCAGAGGACAATGAACTTTTTTCTCCAAGAGACAGAAGAAGGTGGGTTTGAAGTAAGGAATCCAAAGCCAAAGATAGCTCAGATAGAAGTTTTTTCTTTAATTATTCAGCATTTCTGTCCATGGTGACTTATTTTGATGTTAATATTCTACTCTGAATATCCCAAGGAAGAAAAGCTTGAAGGAGAAACATGGCTAGCGAGCAAGCCTATGTTTGTTTTATATTCTACACTATATTCTGCCTGTTTTCATGTGCCAATAATTTTTATACAATCTTGCTTTTATGTTTTAGCATCTGGTTTATCAGATCACTCGGCCGCTTCACCTGATTAGCATAAACATATTCCTTGATTGGACCCCCATCTAATTTCACTCTTATAGTGAGCTAAAACACATGAGCTCAGTTCTTCCCTGAAGTTTATATATACAGCAAATCTGTGCAATGTATTAATAATGTGGTGTTTTTACCTAATCTAGCAAGTTTTTCCAGATCACCCCTGTAAAACTTTTCAAGGCATTGATTTTTCACGTACGGTTGTACATAGCAGAGGCACTTTTAACACTCCAGTTATGACTCAGGAGACAGATAATAGGATAGTTTCATAGGATAGAAGAGTCTCAGCCATAGGCCACTGGTTCTAATCCAGCTGATAGTAATAAAGACTAAAATCAGCTGTGCTAGACCACAGCAAATAATTTGCAATGACTAATATATTTGATGGATTTCAACCCTTGCAAGTTGCTCATTAGCAGATTGGGAAATTCTCAGATGTATTTCTTAGGCAAAATCATCTGTGAATTTCTTCAGCAGCTAGCAAGAGATCTGAAAACCAAGGAAGAGAATAGAAAGTTGGCACATACACAATCAAAGAAAATTGATTTTAAAATCCAAATGTATAATCACGTTCAGCTTTCTGAAGGTTTCAGCCTGTCTTGTGCTGTTCCTGGAACCAGCTCTGGCTGCACAGGCCCTTGTACCCATATTGGGTCCATCTGATTCTACCACAATCCCCTAGTGAATATTTAGGTAAGAAACCAAGAGATGACAAAACGCAATGAAAGAAGCAACTGTTTAAGAGCCAATATCGCCACATGATCTCATTTCATTTTAGAGCCCAGAATTCACAGATTGCTAGAACTATTTTTTCTTTGAGCATGCTGTGTTCAAAAGAGAACAGGAAAAACTAAGGGAAGCTTGAGTTACAAATGGTGACAATTTATCATTTCTTTGAAATTAAGAGGTTAATGCTTTTATAAAAGGAATTTAGTTCTTGCTGCATTAATAGGATAGGGACGATACTTTCTATAGGAAATATGGCCAAAGAAATAGAAGATTGGGTGCTGCACTCCAGTAGCAATGGCTCTCACCCCAGACTGGACAAATCAAACCAAGATTTAACAAGCCCCATCCTTCATGTGTGCCTGTTCTGCCACTTGTACATAATTAAAATGCTATCTGTGTAAGCCCCAATCCTGCAATCAGATCTAATAGCCTCAGCCCTTGTGACTAAACAAAACCATTCTGCTTTCCACAGGGCACTGGGGAAGGAGGGATTGAACCCTTTGTGTATTTGCAAACAAGAGATAAACATTGTTCCTCTCTTAATTAACCTTTTCTTAAAGCGTTCCTATATCTCTTTCTGATGATGGTACAAAAAAACCCAACCAACCAACCAAAAAAACAAAAAAAAATCCAAATGGAAATAACTAAGGATAGGGGTCCAGGTCCAAAGTAGGACTAACACACCAAGGTCCAAAAGTGCAATCATCGGAAAAAAAAAACAAGTCAGGGACCACAATGCAACACCCCCACCCTTTCAATGAGTGCCCTAACCACGAGACACTTTTATAATACATCTTTTTTTCTAGCTCCATGTTCTTGTGCTCCTATGTGCACAGTGGCACAACTGCAGCAGGAAAGGTGGGGAGTACTCCCAGCAGGGCTCATCCTAAGGGTTAGGAGACATGGGCTTGTACCCTCTCAGGCTGAGGAAGGAATAGCATTTGGGCCTCTCATTTCCTAGACAATGTCTCTAAATACAAGGCTGTTATACAATAAGGTAGGCAGTGGCACAACTAGCGCCTCTTCCTCTGGAGACCTTTTGGATAGTAAACATAACTAATCAATATGCGTGAGATAAATCCAGGAACACCTGCCTGCATGAGAAGACACGGCCAAAAATCAGATCCCCTGTGGAAAACAGGAATGTAATTCAAGTTGGCTGGTACACTTTGACATGATCTTGTAGAGGATAACAGGAAAATGGCTTGGCTGGTCATTCTGACATGGTGATCATGTGCATGATTGGTACCGATGTACCAACGAAAACAAAATAGGATAAATTATAATGCTGTTTTAAAAGCATGGATAATAACATTATGTAAATGAGATTAAGCTTGCCCGAGTACAGTGAATAGCTTTTCTAAGCATATGAGTATATAAAAGATGCAAACTGCTAATGGCAGATGGAGCAAAGCAGGTAAACACAGCAACCCAGGACCCACACAAACAAGCTGAACAATGGATTTAGAAACAAAGGAGATGGCCCACCCACACCCAGAACTAGGTAGCTGCTGGAAGCCTATCCTGCTCTGTCAGTGGGGAGAGAGAGAAAGGAGTGGGCATATGCAGTGAGAATGGATAACAAATTATTCTAAAACTTACTTAATAAAGCTTTAGAATGATTGAAATCTTAACAAGTGTGATGATGACTGTGTTCTCAATCCACGCACCACTTTTTAAAATGACAACAGCCGTGCCTACGTTTTGTGATGGGGGGGGTCCTGTTGATGTGTGCTAAGCATGTTCTGAGCAAATGTATGGGACTGGGCTCCTTAGGAAATGTAGGTGCCATTCCATCCCATTTCTGGGACCGAACAGGTCTTCAGCAGGAACTAGGCTCCAAGTTGCTCAGACTGGATATATGCAAGACTGCAGGAGCGTTAGGACATTTCAAGTGGCTTCAGGATCAGCCAGCCATTGAAGAGCAGGTTTTTGGGATCACAATTTTGGACATAAGTACCTAATAGCTGCCTCCGTCCTATTTTAGGCACCTAAGTCCTTTTGAGTTGTGGAGCCAATACATTAGTTTCATAGCCTTGAGGTCTAATTTATTTGCATGCAATGGAGTGAGTTGTTCTGGTTTACTGCTATGTAATTCATTGTGGTCTGCTACACAGGCACAGCAACAAGCTTCACACTTGCTTCTTAACAGCAAACTATTCATATGAATACATCTAAAAGGCATGAATCAAAAGACAGATTTCATTCAAACTTGGAGAGAGAAGTTTTTCTTTCTTTCTTTCTTTTGGATCCCAAAGCAGACTTGGGCCAATGCATGGTTTCTATATTATGTCCCCACATCTCCTGCACGTGTCATGACACACAGGACAATAAATGTGTTTTTGCTGTTTCTGATACCTAAAGCAATTCACTCCATTTTATGCTTTTGTTATCTTTTTGCAGGGTCTCCCTCCCACCTGTGCAAATCCTGTTCAGACCTTCCAGTATACCAGCAATCTGAAATATAAAAAGATTCTTTCCTTCTTACATAAACCTGCAACTTGATTGTGTTTTGTGCTTTTGTGGGATTCTCCTTTGCTTTCCTTGTACCTCCAGAGCTCTAGTGTCAGTCAGGCACAATGCTGCTTTTATCGGGCAGAAAAGACAATATGGGCTTGAATGCACAATATCAAAACTGTCTGAAAACTCAGCATTATTTATTCTTTGCAAACAAATGCATAGCTAGCATGTTACAGTTGCCGTTTCTGTTCTCGGCCACGGTAGCAATAGTCCTCGTAGAATTATGCAGAAGTATGGACCTCAAGATGTCATCTAAAACAGCCCCCTGATAAAGCCAAGGATCATCCTTGACCAAATGTTCCCAGCTAAATATCTGTCTAATCTGCTTTTATAAACTTCCTGGGATAGAGATTCACACCTTGCTTCGGTACCTGTTACAATGCTGAACCACCCTCACAGTGAGACACTTCTTCCTAATATCCAACCCAAATTTCCCTGGCGTCTTGTCCTGTTCACTGTAGCCACCAAGAGTCTATGACTGTCCTCTTTGCAACCAGCCTTCAGGTATCTGATGGCTGTTACCAAACTCCTCCCCTCTGCCCACCTTGAAATAAAAATAAATGGGTATCTAGAAATTCATGCCATGGGTATCTAGAAATTCATGCCATTCATGCTATTGAAAGGAGAGAGGTAGTTAGCCATTTTAGTCTGAAGTCAGACAGAAGTCAGGTAGAGATACACCTTATCGACTGACTAATATGGAGATTTTTTTAATGTGTATCCACAGCCAAATTAGCCAAAACTTATTCCAAATCTGAGTGTCCAGAACCACAAGTGGCCCTACTACTGGCAAACATCCTCCACCCACACCTGGGCCTTCAGATGCTTCCAAAACCTTTGGCGGGCATCCTACTCACAGGCCCAAGCCCAGAGGCTCGGGGTTCGGATGCCCCGAGTTTTGCTTGCCCTTAGCCATAAGACCCTCGGAGCAAGCTAGGGTGGAGATGCATGAGCTTTCATGAGGCAGAGCTCACTTAATCAATGGCTAGTTAGTTAGTTAGTCTAGGGCTGTCCAGCTACTGATCTACAGGTTGCATGCAGCCCACAAGGGATTAATCTGCATCCCCCAGACTCCCACCCAGCTCCTGCTTCTCTTCTCACTGGCTGCACCAGGTTCTCCAAGTTCCCTCTGGCTTCTGTTTCTTGTGCTTGCCCCAGGGGGGTAGCAGGGTGCAGGCCAGTCTGCAGCACTGAGGAGTCTGTTGTGCGGTGCAGCAGGGGCACCTGCAGCTGGTGAGCTGAGGTAGGGGGGTCACCTTCATGCCTGGTATAAGGGTGCTTGAGCATTTCCTCCAAATTCTGCTACCCAAGTGAGGCTGCAAAAGACAGAAGCCCTGGGGCTGACTCAGCTCCTGGTGCCACTGAAGTCGCTTCCGTGAGGCCAAGATTTCAATCCAGGGAGTGATTCACACTGGGGAATACACATGGACAGGGACCTTTACGCCCGTCTCAAGACTTCTGGATGTATAGGGCTGGCAGTACCGAAAGTCACTCACATGGGGGAGCATTTTCAGGAGCAATGTCCTAGCTTACAGACAGACAAGTTTCTTTGGGTAAATCCAGGATCTTTTATTCAACCAATTCAAATAGTTGGAAAAATTCTTCTTAGCAAGCCCTTTGGGCACAAACACCCTTCGTCAGGCTGAGGAAGCGTCTGCAAATGGTCCGTGCTCTTCCTGGATGGAGTGGTAAAGCAGCCAGGGGTTGGTACGGATGCAAGAAAGCCAGTCAGTTAAAATGTAAATTAAGGCAGTCTACAGATGATTTCTAGTTCTCAGACCTCCTCATAATGCTGCTGAATGATCTATTTGCTGATGCATAATGAGGGATACGCAGGCCGCCAATTGCACTAGCTGGGACTGATCCCTGCGGAGTTACGAACACATGCATTGATCCATCACCATGTCAAGTAACTGTCTGTTCCTGTAGTACTGCAAGTGTAGCAAAACCCTTGTGACTTTAGTTTTGTTTCATTCAAGTTTAAATATACAGGGCTTAGCTCATTTGTAGACCTGCAGAGGTAATAGTTACACCAAGACAGCTCATACCCCTTCCTGAACTCCCCCTTCCCCCCTAAAGCCATGAAAAGTTACTTTTCTCCACAGTTTTAAAGCACCGTGTTAATATATAAGGGATATGGGAAAACAGTTTCAAAACTCTCAGAAAGAACAAGATTTCCAAATAAAAAAGGGACACTACAGAACAAGCAGAGAAAGAAACAACCCCCGCTGCAGAAACAACATGGGGTTGGCTGGATATGGGGTTAACAGGAATGTGGTTATTTGGTGTTTTTCTGTGTTTACACGTTTAAAAAACTTTTCAATGACGTTTCACCAGGAACTGGGAATCTGGTTCTTTTCGTGTGTTTTTTCCCCTAAATTTTGAGATTAAAACTCTTTGACCTGTGTTTTGGAAAATGTTCTCCCTACAAGGGTGTATAATTTTAACCCTCCAAGCTAGGCACATATAATGTGTGCAGGGTTAAATCTTCATGTTGCTGGCTGCCGCTTGAAATCCAGTTCAGGAATCCCTATAAAGACACGTCTGACGTTTTCAAAACTGTCCCTGGGACTCAGCACCAAGCACAGGATTACAGCTGTATTTTCTAGGGGTGTACAGCATCCCAGTCAATAGACCGACACTAAGGCTATCCTATGAATAATGTGTTGCAGGACTGGGCCCATTTCCTACTTTTTTCTTTCCGAATGTTTATAGTAGTCATGTTATGAAAAGCTGCTGAGCAGATCTTCCAGTCGGTCCCAACAGTCCTGCCCCAGTGCTTGCAATTCTTTACAAATGTGGAATACCTGAAGGGCTCCCTCAGTGCCAAGGATTCACAGCACCATGCTTCCTGCTATATGAGAAGCATGGGGGTGTCTCTGCAGATTTCAAAGTTGGCAGTACAAAGAAATGGTCTGTTTGTCCAAACAAACTGCAATTTGTTCAACACGCTTCAACTCCCAGCACTTGTATAGAGCCGCATCACTAGAGATCTTCACCTCTCTTCACTAGCACCTTGCAGGGGCCTTGGGTATCCCGTTTTGGTAGCTTTTGAATCAGTGATGTAAGCACATGCTGCTATTTCTGATCCCTGCACCCTGCGCAACGTGGGCCAGGTCCTGAACTCAACTGCACCCCCTGCCCGCAGGGCATGCTGGGGAAATGCCACTGACTGCCGCCATTCTCATGTCATGTCTGGACATGCCAGGAAGTCAGAAGGCAGGGCAGAGATACACCCTTGTATATGTGTGCTTGTACGCATGTGCATATAAGGGAAAAAATCATAACATTTAACTAAGTATGTATTATTCAAGGAATGTTAGCTATCCAACCCTAGATCTAAAGTACTTTATTATTAGGAGTATGAGCTGTTAATAAAAATAGACTAGAACCTTCTTTGGACTATGAAGGCAAGCACCAGGGGAGGTCATAATCAGCCAGGATTTTTCCTCAGAGTTTAGTGTTTTTCACCTCTCCTATTACTTATTCTGTTAGTCTATAAAGGTGCACCTCTAGCCTGCCCTCTAACTGCAAAATTATATATATATCTATATCTATCTAGATCTATATCTAGATAGATATAGATATATAATTTTTAATATCATAATTAGGAATTATTTTAGTTGAGTTATAGTTAGTCTTGTTTTAGTTGGTCTAATAAAAGATATCACATTTACCCAAAGTTCCTTGTCTACCTATAGTAGATATATAGCTAGATGGATAGATAGATATAGATACACACACATACACATATATATATACATACACATATATATACACATACATACATACACACTCACACACGCACAATAGGAATAGCGCGTGTATGTGTATATCTATATGTGTGTATGTGTGTGTGTGTACACATACTCACACACACACATGCATACATATGTGTATGTGTGCATATAGAAATAAGATTCTTATATACATATGGAATATATTTGTATGGACTGTGGGGGTTTCTGCCTTCTACCCAGGATCTCTTGAGTACAATTTGACAACACTTCACAGAAGCAGGACATTTAGCTACTGTGGTTCCCCTGCTTTACCTGTGGCAGCTTCGGGTGTCTTAGGTCTGCATTGTGTCAGGGTCCATGGTTGTCTTTTATGCAGAGTTTAGGTTCTGGCTTATATGGGATGGTTTGGACAGGGATGATCGTGCTTCAGGGGGTCCCTCTAGCCCAACTTCTGTGATGCTGCGGCTAGTAAAGCGAGCAAAACGCTGGCTGGCATCCACAGATGCTTCTCAAGCAAATCCGGGGACGTCATTCTCCCCTTGTACTCGGCCTTGGTGAGGCCGCAGCTGGAGTACTGCGTCCAGTTTTGGGCTCCACAATTCCAAAAGGATGTGGAGAAGCTTGAGAGAGTGCAGAGAAGAGCCACGCGCATGATCAGAGGGCAGGAAAACAGGCCTTATGACGACAGGCTGAGAGCCATGGGGCTCTTTAGCCTGGAAAAGCGTAGGCTCAGGGGTGATCTGGTGGCCACCTACAAGTTTATTGGGGTGACCGCCAGTATCTGGGGGAACGTTTGTTCACCAGAGCACCTCAAGAGATGACGAGGTCGAACGGTCATAAACTACTACAGGACCGTTTCAGGCTGGACATAAGGAAGAATTTCTTTACTGTCCGAGCCCCCAAGGTCTGGAACAGCCTGCCATCGGAGGTGGTTCAAGCTCCTACATTGAACGCCTTCAAGAGCAAATTGGATGCTTATCTTGCTGGGATCCTATGACCCCAGCTGACTTCCTGCCCTTTGGGTGGGGGGCTGGACTCGATGATCTTCTGTGGTCCCTTCCAGCCCGAATGTCTATGAAATCTATGAAATCTATGACTCTACTTATGCACCACGTGTGTCTGTGTATACACACGCACAAACATACATGTGTAATAAAATGGGACTATATATATAATAGGAAATGTGTGTGTGTATTTCAGAGATGCTAGGGTCAGAAGGGACCTCATTAGATCATCCAGTCTGACCCCAGCACACACACACAAATACACACGTAATAATGTGTCACTGGGACTCAGTGAGCTTTTTGTGATCATCCCGCATCCCCCACATGGAGCTGTCTGAAGACACCACTCCACACAGAACACATATGTGCGTGTGTATGTGTGCGCATGCGTGTGTGTGTAATAAAATACGAATATATATACAATAGGAAGTGTACGCATGTGTGTGTGTATATATTTGTGTGTGTGTCTATGTGTAATATGTATATACAATAAGCAGTGTATGTGCACATATATATGTGTGTGCAATAAAATAGAAATATATACACAATAGTGAGTGTGCGTGTATATATACAGGTGTAATAAAACACAGATATATACAATAGGAAGTGTGTGTGCATGTATATGTGTGTGTGCATGTGTATGTACATGTAATAAAATAGGAGATGGTTGCATGCATGTATATATATGTGCATGCATGTGTGTGTGTGTGTAACAGAACAGGAATATATACAGAATTGGAAGTGTATGCGTGCTTGTGTGTATATATATGTGCGTGTGTATATGCATGCGTGTATATATATGTGTGCGCGTGCGTCTGTGTCTAGTAGGAATAGCTACACAATGAGAAACGTATGTGCACGCGTGTGTCTCCGTGTGTGTGTAATAAAACAGGAACACACACAGCGGGAGTATGCGATCACCCGGCGCACACCCGTGCGAGCCCAGACAACGCCCCCGACGCGCACCCGCTCCGCCCGCAGCCAACCCCCGCGCTGCCTCGGGCGGGGCCAGCTGGAGGGGGCGTGGCCGGTGCGGGGGCGTGGCCTCGCCTGTTGAACACCGCCCTCCGTCGTCGCGCACTTCCGCTCCCCGCCGCGCTTCCGGCTTGGCGCCTTAGCAACCGTTGCCAGGAGGGAGCGGGGTCCGGCGGCAGCGGCCATGGTAACAGGCGGGCGGGCGGCGCGGGGCGGCGCGGGGCGGGCGGGGGTGGCGGGGCGCGGGCCCC
>NW_017728998.1:10360986-10368513 GCF_001723915.1 Gavialis gangeticus | reverse complement strand
AGGCGCACAAGGGGGTCATCGGCACCATCGTGGTCAATGCGGAAGGTAAACGGGGGGAGGGGCACAACCCCTGACACCGAGCCCCCAGGGGAGAGGGCAGGGAGGGAGCACGCAGAAGCAAAAGTTCTACAGGTGGGTGCGAGTGCAATTAAATACGGATATATATACATACACCCCCCCCAAGAAAGTGTGTGTATGTATACACACACATACATGCACACACACACACACACTCTAGAAAATGCATGTGTACACGTACAGTCTGATGTGTGACCTGCCATCGCTTGAGCACCGCCACCCCACTGCCTCTGCCCCAATCCCTTCCTAATCTAGTGACAAAAAAAGGCTCCTGCAGTTGGTGGGTATAACAGCTTCTGATCAACCCCAGCCCCACTGGCTTTCCACTCTTGCTGAATACAAATATAAATGACCCATCTCTAATTTTTAATGGGCCCAAGACCTTCCCCCTTTTCCTGTCCCAGCAGCCACCTCCTCAGCCTCCAGCTGGAAACAAAGCATCTGAAATGTCAATCGAGGACCGTCGTTCATTAGGCTTCGCCCTTCCTATAGAGACGTTAGGTTCGGCTCTAGCATCAGTGTCTCTGACAACTTCTCTCTCACCCCAGGGAGCCGTGCTAGACGGCTGGAGTTTGCAAGCTGCTTCTTCAGACAATTAGATCACGTACGGTCATGGGCTCGATCGGTTTCAGTGAATCCCAAGATGTCCAGAATTACTCTCGGCATAGACAGTGACTTGAAATCATAGTAATGCAAATTAAAAATGTCTGTTTGTGACAAACTTGTTTGAAAAGCTATCCAGGAACATGGAAGACAAATATATATTTCTTTTAATTTTTGGTTTTTGGTATTAAAAATCCAACTGTATTTTGTCCAAGCCTGTTTCCCTCCCCCCCCTCAGTGTCAAAACTATCCAGATTTCTCTAAGTGAACTAGATCCTCTAGTTTTCAGTAAAATAAATGAATTTTTATCTTAATCACAACTGTATTGTAAATAACTATTAGATAAAGAACAACTGGTGAATAAATGTTACTTACACACAGACACTCTACCCCCCCCATTTCCTTTTAAACTGTGGTTGCCATTTTAACACTAAGTGATGATTACCCAGATGTTCTCAGTAGGGCTGACCCCCATGCAGCCCCTGCCATTGTCACCATTAAACCCAATGTCCACATTTGCTCAATTTTGACACCCTAACATTTCCTATGGAGACACAGACATTACAGACTGTTCAAATATGTTAGAAGTGTTGCATGCCCTGCCCACTGTAGAGTTACAGTCTTTGTAAGACAGTCAAGTGTTGACACCATTTTGCTTTTAGATTATGATTATGCAAGTATTGTCTGTCAAGGGAGACCATAAACAGGCAACAGAGCTTAACAATCTAATAAGCTGAATTAGGAAACTTTCTCTGTCCCCAGTGTTGCTTGTAGTCACCTTCAGGTGAACTCTTCAGGTTCTCTTCCCCCCCCCTCCAACTGTGTTGCCCTTCAAAGGTATTTGCAGGTTGTTCTATTCTTTTGCTTCAAGAATTGTAAAGAAAAGACATGCGTTATTATTTTTAATCTTTCCTTAACCCGTCAGTCCCTTCCATCTCAAATCAGGTTCTCCATTTCTAGAATCTTTCCTAAATGCTAATTTAACTGGTATTGGAATACAGTATAACTTCATAAGTCTGGATATCGAAAATCCAGAATTCTCAAAAATTTAGCACTTTTTAAAAATACACTTCATCGGGGAATAGCGGTGGCCAGTCCTGGAGCAGCGAAGGGGAAGCTTGCACGCGGCGGCTACTGCCGCCATCCACCACCCCACACTGCCACTCTACGTGTGGCTGCTGCTTTAGGACCAACTGCTGCTACCCACCTTCCCTGCTCGGTGACTGGCCACCGCTTCAAAGATCTGGAATTTTCAGATTTTCAGAAGGTGCTCGGTCCCGAGCATGCCAGATTTATGAGGTTATACCGTATTATAAAGTCTATCCGTGAGTTAGGCTCTCTACCATCACTCTGTATAAAGGAAAAATAGCCTTGCTGTTTTGTAACATTGTCTTTCTAAAATCAGAAGGATTGTAAAAATTCTCTCTAACTTAAACAAGTTTATGAAGGACAGTAAGTTTTGCAGTTGCACTATAACTGTGATAGCACTTATTATTCTAACTTCATAATCTATTAATATGGGAATGGATTTGACAGAAGACGATGGTTAATGAATTAATTCAACAAAAATAATGTAAACGTTATGTTGTCAAAATTTTGTAATACCTTGTGGCCACAGATGATAGATGTTCATTATCAGCATCTTGAACTGGACCTTTAAGAGAGCTTTTGGGGGAGTTTTTAAAAATTTTACTCACCAAATGCATCATTTTACAAAAAAAAGTATACCTTCTGGGTGGTTGGGGGAGGGGTGCTTGTGCTGTTTTTGTTACTGGATAGTTTATAAATCTGCAATTCCATCATTGCATGTTCCAGATGTTTAATATAGTCAACCCAAATGCTGCTGTTAGATGACAGTGTTTAAAATATGCATGATGAGAAAAAAATTGAGAGTAACAGTTATTTTAACTTGAAACAGATGAACTATTAGAAATGCTAAGTAATATAAGACAAGGATCTTTTAAGGATTAGATACATAAAGCTACAGATAGATGTGCCTGGTCAACTAGGAAGCTTTTCCAAAATCCTTAATTCTTATGGATTTCAGGGAAGTAATTCCTTTTAAAATCTGTCCTTATGTATATTACTGTCATGGCATAACTTTGTGTTTCTGTTTGCTATAAAACAACAATCATAATTATAGTGGTAATATCTTGTTCTCTTTTTTTTCTTTGCTGTTTTATTGTGGCTCTTGTATTAAGAATTAATAAACTGAAGTATGAATTGGTAAAATTGTTTGTTTGCAGGAATTCCCATCAGGACAACTCTAGATAACTCTACAACAGTCCAATATGCAGGCCTGCTTCATCAACTCACAATGAAAGCTAGAAGCACAGTAAGAGATATTGATCCTCAGAATGATCTAACCTTTCTTAGGATAAGATCAAAGAAACATGAAATCATGGTAGCCCCAGGTAACATAACAATTCTTTTGAAAAAATTATTGCTGGTATTTTGTGCGTCCGGTAGGTTTCTTTTCATGCCTTCAGGAATAGAGATGCTATATAACATATATTGAATAGATGAAAACAAGACCATATAAAGAGAACTGCAGCTCCTTTACACACAAATGACGTGCAAGACGTGTTGTTCACTATGTTGACCTGTGCAGACAGTGCATTAGCATCTTGATGTTTAGCAATTAGTTGGCTTATTGTTGCAACAGAAGTTTCCAGGTGCTTGGGCAGTAACTTTCCCCCATTCCCCTTCGTTGGTTTGATTTTCTTAAACTGACAGCAAATGTACTACTCAAATATTTTCAATTAAAATGGTTCATTAGGCCAAAGTGAGTTGAAACCTTAGTCTATGTTGGCAGTTTGACATTTAATTTTAAAAGAAATGTGTTTCGTTTTACAATTTATTTAGTTAGCTTAATTTAAGAAAATCACTGCTTTTTATTCACGCTGGTATCAGTACAGGAAATTGTATGATCAGATGGCAATAAATAAAGCTGCTAGTAAATATATGAGTTGCTAACATATGTGGTAATTTCAATTAATGTTTTTATATTTTTCCCACAGATAAGGAATATCTTCTGATCGTTATTCAGAACCCATGCGAGTAGACACACCACAAGAAGATTTTGAGAGACTAAAGTAGCTGTACTTTCTAAACTAAGATTAATTCTCTGATATTTAATGTTCAACATACTAATGGGTTACTTTACGTAATATACATAACCTCTCATAACTAATACTTTGCCAAGTTAAAATTTCCAGCTGGTAGCTGTATATTAACTTGTGCTCGAGCAAGAAAACACTATGTATATCTCAGTATGCGGAACAATAAAACAAAATGCATAACACGTGCTAATGGATTTTCTGGCTAATTTTTTTATGACTCTTGCAGTTCTCTTAAAGCATCCAACTCAGGGGTGGGCAAAATGGCAGGTCCAGCCAGCAGCAAGACTTCATTTCCCAGCAACCCCTGCCTGTGTCACTGCAGCCAGTTTCCATGGAGACCCCACCAGCAGCGGTGTTGTGACAGTGTGGGGCCAGGGTTTTCATGGAGAGCAGCCCCAGCAGCATGGCAGGGTGCACAGCACAACAGAGAGCTGCTCTGCAGCAGGGCAGGGATCTCACAGTGGTGACAGTGTGGTCCAGAGCTGGGGCAGGGCCACGATCTGCTGCCTGCACTCTCTGCCTGGGGCATGTGGGCAGTGAATCACAACTCTGCTCCAGCTCTGGACCACATGGTCACCACCACAAAATCCCAGCCCCGGAGCAACTCCCCACCCTATCGCGTGCCCTGCCAGTGTTGCTGGGACCACATTGTCATGGCACCACCCTACAGGGGTCTCCATCAAAACTAGCCAGTGCTGTGGGCAGGGGCTGCTGGGAAATGGAGTCAGCCATGGGCCAGATTTTGCCCACCCCTGATCTAACTTGTGATGTATATTTGAGCAGATGTTGGGAATCATGGAAACTAGTAGTTTGTGTACATGTAATTGTATTCAGAAACTAAAGAGTATAGAATTAAACAGTGTTACTCATGTCACTGTCATTATGGTAAAGTGGGTCGTTTTCCGTCTCTACCTTCTGCTGTTGATTATTCTAAGGAAATAACTTAAGGCTGAAGTAAAACAATCTAATTGACAGCTCCTAAGTTTCTCCTTAACAGCTCAGTTGCCACTTCACTTAGAATGGTCTTTCAAATATTAAAGAATCAAATACGTAGATATATATATTGGGGTGTTTCATTTAAAAATCACAGAAAAATGTGGATTTGGGGTTACTTTTTTAACCGAAAATTGGGGATTTTTTTTTTAATCAGAGAACCAGGATCCCTGATTAGTCACCTTTAGATATAACACACAGTGAACACTTTATTCCAACACACTATGAAACCACACAACCAGTAATCTTGCAGTTATCTCCAAAACTCCAAGCAAGTGAAAGCATTTGTTTAAAATCAAGCGTTTAAGGTTTATGTACGATATCACTTTACAAGTTATTCTAAAATTTTATCTTAAAGTTTCAACACATTTTAGGGACCAGGGATGACTGGAAAAAAGTGAGTAGAGTAGAAGTCAATTTGACTCAAAATATCAAAGGTAAACAAAAAGGCAGTTGGCCATTCCCTGGGGATCTGCAGTATAACTTATAGCAATTTCATAACCTCAACCACAGTTTATATCATCAAATGCCTCCATAGCTATGAAGCTGGCCATATGGTGCCATGCATTTCCCAAACTAGAAACAATGGAGGGTTATTATAACCTTGATAGCTACCAATCGGTTATAAACATTTTAAAAATATGGTAGCGTTGGAGTGATGATCACATTTCTGTGATGGAATAATGGACAGAGCCAGTACTACACCATATTCAGATTGAGGAAAAGCTGCTGAGTATATGGGCCTCATGTGGGAGGACTGAAACAGTCTGGTTACCACCCAACTGTTCAGGACTTTTCACTCCAAGTTATAAGCAGGAGTCAGAGGGACACCAGTTGAGGGTAGTGGGGTACTGGAAGACACTTCCTGCTTTCATGGGTATTCTTCTGGATTGTTGGTTACGAATTAAAGACAAGTGGTTCATTTAATGTACAGGGTTGGCAAACACTGCTTTGCTGCATCAATATTACGTTTTCTAGTTGCCACGTCTTCTAGCAAAGATTTCCAAAAGCAACCCAGTCGTTAAATATCATTTAAACTCTTTTCATAAAATACACATGCATGCTTTTGGAGGAATCAGCCAAAGCTGCTCCCAATTTGGAAGAAGCTGTGCCAGGGTTAAACCTGTAGCTGTGGAGCTGCAAGGAGAGGGTGAGCGATGCTGAGGAGTGGTCTTCACCCCTCCTGTGTGCAGCCATAGTAAGCTGTGCTGTAGCAGTTAAGATTTGGTTTTCGCTCTTCATTCTGCTTTTCCAAGTGCGTATATTATTTGGAGATGTGATATGTGAGTAAATAGGGTAGTTAGCTACTGTCTATCAGAAAAGCAACTGCATAGCTGTTTACATTTCCAGTTTCAGGCTTGGGGGTGTTAATAGAAAAGAGAAGTGAAATAATCCCAGCAAGCCAAGTGGAAACCTGCAGTCGGTCAGATTCATCTCAACAATGGCAGATAGTGCTGGAATAGTGGAAGGAAAGAATGAGGAAGTAATTTTGAAATGACTTATGTAATAAGTTAGCACTGCACAGTCTATTCCCGCTAAGGTGAAGTTGGCATTTCAGAGAAATAACAGCCGGAGGAATCCCTACCAGAAATTTTGATTCACAATACTGATGTCAGTTACTCAGAAGAGAAAATAATTGCAGTGAGAAAAATCATAATATTCCTTTTAAGACTGTAATGCTAGGGATAATTTTTTCTGTGGCTGATGTTCTGAAACCTCTCCAGCTTCACAGGCCAGATGAGCAAAATGGGACCAGTCCGTGGGCCAGATCCCACGCACAGAGTTGGTCCACGGGCTGGATCCCGCATGGGATCAGTGCAATCTGGCACAGCAGATCTGGCTGCAGCATGACCCTATACACCAGTCCGGCCCTGGATCTGGCCATGGAACAACCACATACCAGTGTTGTCTAGTGTCTGGGGCCACGTCATCCAGACTATGGCTCTCCAGGGGTCTAGAAATGTGGTGGCAGCTAACTGCCGTGACTCCAGAAGCAGTCGATGCTCCTACCACACCCCTGCCATCAAATGTCCAGACCTATAGGGAGCCCATTGATATAACTCCATGGGCTGGATCTGGCCCGCAGGCTGGAGGCTGAGCACCACTGTTCCTAGCGAATCAAATGTTACTCTTCAAGCCTCACACTAGCATTCTGGAAAACATATACCCCCATGATGACATTATCGCGTGTTTGGGGCTGTAAAACTAGCCTACTGTAGTAGCAACAGAAAGCTGTCCCAGAATCATCCTTCCACTTAAAAAAAAAAAAAAAATTAGTAAATATCTTGGCTTTGCCTCAATACATATATCTGATAAATGCATAACCTCTCATAAGACACTTTCCAATGCCAATCTTCCATCTCATTTACAGTAACATATTCCACAGTCATTGTTCTAAAGTTTTGCTTATCTGTCACCTAGCCAGAATTTAAATGCTCAATTTAACGCAGGCAATGGATGCTCTTTTTTCTTCAATGCATTTTCCTATTGTCGTTTGTAATCAAAGGGGTTGCATGCATACGTAATGTAACACCGAGGCATTTGGTTAACGTGTATAATGCAATGCATACAGAGGTATTCAAGTTGTGCGTTCTTTAAGTATACTTTCAGCTCAGCTTGTTCTCAAATTTACATTGTTTTGTGGTTTAAAACCCGAGTAAAAAACACCATTAGATTTTGGCTTCAGGCACCACTGAAAATGATTTACAAATTCTGTAAGCAACAAAAAAAA
>NW_017728998.1:10352376-10355986 GCF_001723915.1 Gavialis gangeticus | reverse complement strand
AAGGGGTTGCATGCATACGTAATGTAACACCGAGGCATTTGGTTAACGTGTATAATGCAATGCATACAGAGGTATTCAAGTTGTGCGTTCTTTAAGTATACTTTCAGCTCAGCTTGTTCTCAAATTTACATTGTTTTGTGGTTTAAAACCCGAGTAAAAAACACCATTAGATTTTGGCTTCAGGCACCACTGAAAATGATTTACAAATTCTGTAAGCAACAAAAAAAAAAAAAATACCTAGTGTAATTGATCATCAACTGATCTGTCACCTCCTCGGATTTGTAGAAATTAACATATCGTGCTTTTGCCAAAACTGCATCCTTATGCTACAGATGCATTTCAGAGAAAGTGCTATGTGTGTAAAAGACGGAATTAAATTCAGTCAAAGCAGAGTGAAATGGCCCACATAAACCAACAGAATTCAGTGGGTTCATATGGAAAGCACCGAAACCTTGCATCTGAAATCCTCCAACTCAAACATATTTTACTGTCAGTGGCCAAGTGTTCATGCCTTCATATTTTGTCATGTTACTAACCCCATCCAGACTACATCCCAATGAAAAGTTCTGGGGGTCTGCTGACAGCAGCATCTCTCTCCGAGCGCACAAATTGTTCCAAATTCTTCAGAAAGCTTCTTTTTAACGTAAGATGCACAGACTGTGCCCATATATGAACGTCTTACTGTACATTTCACCTAACAAGACAAGCTATTTGGTCCACACCAGGCTCCCTGAAGGAATATTGTCGCATCATGAATATTAATGATAATGAACTTGAAAAGGCCAGCTTAATAAAATAGCTGAACATGCAATTAGACATCATTATTATTATGTCTAGGAGTTATGCAGCTGGTTTCAGTGTTAAAAAGCAACAGCAGCATTTTGACTCAGTGGTGGAAAGCTTTCCTTAATACTGGAGACAGTCCTGCCTCCACAGTCCCAAATTAAACGTGAGGAAGAGCTGCTGGATTGGCCCCATGGAAAGCAACAACAGCCTGCAATAGACTGATGCTGTGCCTTCATGTTCTCGTTACCATGCTGCTGTCTGGAGACTTATTACCTGGCCTAAAAAATAAATCCCATGTGGATTTTTCAAATCTCAAGCAGTCAATTAGAGGAATCGAGAGAATTGCACTAGTTTGTGTTCCCTTTTCTTTGCGTCTAGACAAATTAACGCACCCATTGTACTGGTTACTAGAGAGATTTAGGTCACAACAAGTGGGATTTTTATAGCAGCCTACAGAGAACAGGAGCAGGATGCGGTTAAGAGAAGACCTATAACAGCCGTCATTAAGCAGGCAGGAAAGTGGAAGTGAGAGGGCCATCCACTGAGAGGATACCTTGGATCTGAATCCCTCCAGTCCTGAATTTTTGGATAACAACCTATGGTGCCACACTGAGGATATTACTTCTGCAAGAACCCAGGAGACCAAGGAGCACGAGACAGGCAACTCTGGAAGATCTCCTGGGCCTTGTATTTGGCTTTGTGGTTACTCCAGCACCATCCAGTGTGCTAGAAACTGTCTAATGCTCATGGGAATTCACGGTCTTTAGCCTAAAAATCTAACAAGCAAAGGGCCTGACAATCTTCCTTTACACCAGTTTGCCAACGGTGTCTTCAGTGAAGTTACCGTGCATTAACGCCAGCTCTACATCTCCAGTGTCCTTCCTGTAGAAGGATTTCAATAATGTAAATAGGACAGAGGGTATGGAGCAGTGGAGATGGACCAAAGTCAAGGGAAAGCCAGGGTCTTTCAGTACGAATTCATTTTGCAGCCAGTTATGCCCTTTTCCTTTGGAGGAAGCAGGGACTCAAGAGTCGCTGAGCCTAATTCTGCGCTCGTGTGCAGCCCTACAAACTTTCAGTAAGACCTATAAAGCTGTTCCTGAGCTAATGGATGTTTTATTGGTTGCCTTATGCTAAACCCACAAATGCTTACTCAGAGCTCACTGCTGGGTAAGTCGGGGGGTGCCAGCAGTCACATTTTTCCTAGGAAGCAAAGTGAGGAAGCTACTGGTTGCTCCAGAAAAAAAACTAGAAAGCAATGATCTACCAATTTGTGCAGGAATTTCAGCCCGCTGATAGGTTTGTTCTTACAACAGAGGTTTCTTTTAGTGGGTTTTTCTTGTGTCTCTCGCACAGGCCCCTGAGAAACACCCTGTTTACAAACAAAGGCTTTTACCACGTATTCTGGTCTGTTTGATGTTTTAGGAATATCCAACCTTATTTCCAGGAATTTACAAAGCAAGTTAAAGCCTGTCATTTTTTAATTCCACTAGCTGATTTTTGAAAAGATAAAAAGTATGGTCTTTCTTCCAGTCATAATCTCATTAACTGAGAGCCCCCCTTTTAAGTGCTCTGTTGATAACCATTTCCTGTTGAACCATTTCCTTGCTGCAGTTGTATTTAAATTAACGCTGCTACAACGCGTGTGTGGGCTTTTTGGGCAGGGGGATAGAAGTCATGCCTGTGCTCCACTCCCCCTATTATCTGTAGCTTTGTACTGTAATTTGTAGTCCGACCCAGAAAAGGTGCCATAACACAGGGCCAGAGCAATTGCACAGCATGGCCCCGATGAGCTATTAAAGGTCTTCTGTGTTAAATCTACGGGTGAGGCCTTCCGCTGGTGTAAAGCTGCATGGTGCTACTACAGTCAATGGCTTTCCATCAGTTGAGGCTTTGGCCCTCTGGCATTGAATTTTAAATTACGGTTAGTAGGTGAAAAGTGGTGAGATGATGCTGGCATTCATAGCTATTATTGTGAGAGTACAAAAAGGCAGAAATTGTTGTTATCAAGTAATATATTGATTACACATGTCAACTAAACTGAATTCCCAAGGGCTTGAATGGAGGTAAAGGATACCTATGAAATCCTTTTGAAGGAAATGGGAAAGTGTGGGGTATCCAAATTAAAAGGGACCAAAGTTTCTTCTTGGAGAGGTTTCTCCTTTATGTTTCTTTCTTGCTTGTACGTGAAAGCTCAGATTTGTTTGATTGTGGGAACAATGGTTTCACAAGCCAGAATGCGCACACGAGCAAATCAGGTAACCGAATGCTTAATACCATGGGCATATTCAAATGAAAGTGTCTGTGGGCAAACGTGATTGCTACCTCCAGGTTCAAAAGTCTCACAAAAAGTGGTTATTTTCATAAAGCAGAGGAATTAACATCAAGCCACAGTGTGAAACTGTAAGTTGCTGGCACTAGAATAGCTGAGCCCTGGTCTTTCTTGAACCAGCATCCTTTATGACTCCTATCATTTACAGTGGCTTCAGAAAATAAAAGAGCCCTTGAGGGTGCTGTGCTTCATAATTCTAGCTCTACCGAGGCCTTCTTACTGATAGACATTTCTAATATAGATAAGAAAGACAGAGCGGATATTACACCGGAATCTCTTCACATCCTTCCTTTCTAATTCTAGCAGAAATTCAAGTATTTTCTCAACGCTGTGGATCTAGTGTCAGTTATTGCAGATGGCACTGTGGTCTGCCCAGCTGGAAAAGACTGAGGTATGAGCAGACCTCCGACTGCCTGTGGAGGACCTATATTTCTGCTTATTTTAATCCAGTGTAAGAGAGGAAGGGAGTACAGGAAGGAATGGGGGGGGGGG
>NW_017728998.1:10327293-10352249 GCF_001723915.1 Gavialis gangeticus | reverse complement strand
GGGGGGGGGGGGTTCTTGTTTCTGTTTTACTCAAGAAATAATCCCCATTTTTAAAAGAAACATCAGGTGTTATTAACATGAAGATGATGGGACTTGTTTTCTGCAAAAAGACACAAATTTAACTAACTGAAAATTGTTGCAAGACACAAATGGGCCCTTGTCTGTTTGGTCCACTTTCCTGGCTATTACATGGCAAACAACAAGGCAGCCATCGCTGGGCAATGCATCCGTTTGTTGATCAAATAAGCCTGAAAACGATTATGCTCTAGAAACTCGTGGGTTTCACATCCACTAACGATGAAATATTCGACTTCCCTGAGGCCTCTTTAAGTGTCTCTTGGTCGCTCTACTCCCAGACCATACATCACAACAATTCAAATCCCCTGATAAAAGACAAACCAGCAATTATGGGTATGTTCAACCTTAGACAGAAAGCATCTCCAGAACCTCCTGTCCCAACCACTCCTGCAGTCCCAGTTGCCTCTGCATTAAGATAATTGGTCTCAGCTGAACGAAGGCAGATTTCCCCATGGTCAGCTTTCTTAACAGCAAGAGAAAATGCCAAAGGTAGTTTTCCTGCTAACTGGTAGGGGTTTAACCCTCTCCTTGCTAACCGTGGTATGGAAATCCATGCATCTCCTGTCACCTGCCCCAGGCACAATAGAAAGCAGTGCACAAAATAGAACCAGTGTGATTAATGAAGCTAATTGGAGCAGGACGACAACTGCACATTCACTGGCCTGCTTTCAAATGGGCACCACAACATTTGCAAATGTATCTCTTGGTGGGCAACAGACTGTGCCCTTGTGCGTGCCAATGTGGGTTCCTACACACCGCTGCCTACTTAATGAGCACATTTACAACTCATGAATGCATATGAGCAAGGTAAGGCACTGGGCAAACTTGTCATCTTGTGACTGTGTCCTATTCTGTGGTTTAGAGGCTTAGTTAGAAATCTGCTCCTAAATGTATTTGCATTGTTAACCTTTACAAAAAAGCCAAAAGGTTAATTTACAAATGCTTCCTTCTGTCACATTAATGATGACAAATTCTTATGCATCATAGCATGAGTGAAGTATGACTGATGGCAAGTAATGGGTACCCAACTGAAGAGAACAATACACACATGCATCAATAGCATGAGCAGTCAATTACGGAACAAGAATTACGGCAGGAGTTTGCCTCATATACATCTCAGTTAGCTATGGACCAGGTCTTGTATAAATAGCTTGTGACTAAGCAAGTGCAGAGGCAGTCTCACTTTCTTCTGGTGCCAATGCTACTCATTCTTCCACCAGAAATGACTAAATGAAAGTCCTGTTACCTGAGATTACAGCTACAAAGGATGATGTCAGATCTATGCATTGTCTTCTGAACAAAAGGGGAAGCTGCTTTGAGTATATCCTAATACACAGAAAGCTAACACACCCTATCTGAAGTGGAGGTTCTCAACCATTGCAAAAGTGTCCTGCTTTCATATCTGCAGTCACCCATATCTGCCATGCATCCTGTTACACACATGCCACAACCAGAGATAAGCAGGTCACTGGGGAGCAAACAGAAGGAATGAACTTTGGGCAATTTAAGAATATGGATGGCCACGTCTGATTTAATGCAATATGTATTCTGTCTGAATAATGACTGTTCGGATTCAAAAAAGGGGGCACTGATTTCAGTCAACAGAAGCCTTTCCATCAACTTCAGTGAGCTCTGCATCAGACTCTTGGTCCATGTTTGTGGTAGAAGGCATCCTACACACAAACATGCGCCCCTGTAGCACGTTGTTGCACAAGTCACTTGTGAAAGTCTTTACTACAGGAGGTAAAGACTAATACAAGACCTGTTCTCACTTGGATCACCATAAACCTATTTCTTCAAGCTAATCTCACATTTCACAAGTTGCTTTTCAAGTATTCTCTTGTTAATGAAAGGCATCAGACTGACAGCCACAGACCATGAGGCTTCCTCCTTTGCTTGTACACCAGGTTCAGTAAAGACAGTAGGAGTCTTCTCCATACTGGCCTGCAGACCAGCTGGTATCACTTCTGTGCACATGCACCTTGGTCTCTGTTGCCTTAGACAAGGTCACCTTAGCCAAGGTCACCAATTCAAGCCATCTGAAGTAATAGATTAAACATGAAATAGAGAGTTCTAGCACAATCATAATTATTTGGTGACTTGTATTCAGCCCATTGTCAGTGGGGTTATGGCAGCTTTCCAGTGATACAGAATCTGAGCCAGATCTTGCACCACTTGTTTCATATCGACATCTGGAAAGATTTGTTTTAACTTTAGCTGTGTTTCTTCCCTATTCATGGCACAAGGAGACCTGCAATCAACAAGTACGATACAGGATTCAATACCTTGTGAGTATGCACTTGAAATGAACCATCCAAGGCCAGGTCCAGACATTACACTTTTACCCATGTAAGTGATCAAAAAACAGCCTATAACCATAACAGAACAGAAGTTTGGCGCACAGACTGGCTTAAAAGTGGAGGAACTCAGTCTAAGATCTGCTGCCGCCCCGCAACCACCACCAAAGGGTGGATGTGTGTTCTGCTCGCGGCCGATCTAAACTACACCGTTTACAGAAAGCCACGTCATTTAGATCAATTCTGCCTCAGGATTTTTGAATGTCTGTAGCTAGCCCAAGACTGAGTAATTCATTCAACACTTTGAACTTCACAAACCATAAACCTTGCCCACTTGCACACCCACTAAATCAATTAGCTGGCAATTCACTCATCTGCTGTAAAAACAATTACTTCTGCATATTAAGCTCAAGGGCTGGACACCTACATTATCTTGATCTAGAACTGATCTTGTGGCATGCCAAGGTTTGACTTTTTAGAATTATAAAAAAAAAAATAAAATGAGGGTTGAGGGGGGACCTCAGGAGGTCACATCTAGTCCACCCCCTGCTCAAACCAGGACCAGCCCCAACTACATTATTCCAGCCAGGGCTTTGTCAAGTCAGGCTTTAATGACCTCCAAGGAACAAAAACCCAGCACGCATCTGTATTAATACGATGCATGATATTTTGGGACCTGATATCCCAAAAAACTTTTACGCCCATATTCTTCAACACTCCACATTGAAGTTTTTCTGAATAGTGTTCCCATCAGTCTCTGAACATACAGTTTTATATATTGCAATTATGGAATTTACTATTTAAAATGTGGTGCTTTTGTTTAAAATTCTTCTCTTGGGAAGAAGCATAATATGCTTTACTTCATAAATAATTTTTAACAGATTAGAAAGTTTTCTAAGGGCTCTCCTATATTACAAATCAGACACTACACCAAAGTGCATGCGTTTCTTGTGCAATGGACAACATCTGTTTAACCTTAAATATAAAAAAAGAACACACAGGAATCCTATACTTAGGACATTGTTAATATTAGAGCACACAAAAAAATGTGAGCGAATAGGTTTGTAATGCATTATTCATTACAGACAATGCTTGAAGAATGAATCAGAGTTCCCATGACTACAGTATAAAGCCAACTAATGCTACAAGTCCAAGAATATGCACTGACATGGCTGCCCTTTTATGTTACCTCATAACAAGACAATGGAGGGTATTGGTTCAGCATGAAAAGACTAAACATGGGCCTATCAACCTGGCCATATGTGACCACTTAAAGACCTCGCGCTACCCGACATCACGTAATTTCTCCAAACCAAATCAGTGCAAACAAGAGTAACAAGCATCAAATGTCAGGTAGATGTTAAGGCGGGCCAGGTGATCTGATCCAGAACATAGGGCTACCCCTGCAGCTCTAGAGCCACGCTCCCTCTTGTATACTCTCTCTGACCCTACGAATCAGGCTGCACAGTGGTCCAACTTCAACAAGACGGGTGTGGAGCACTAACGCCCCATCCCATCGTAGCCTCTAGCCTGGTGGTAAGGACAGTTTGTGAATCCCACACCTGGAGTCAGGTGCTCAAAAGTTTGGTGAGCAATACTTCGCCTGGCTTAGAAGCCTAAGTCTTCTGCAATGGGATGGAGTAGCCTACAAGTATTGCTGCACTGTCCTGCCCATCTTCTCCCAGCTCAGGAACATGCTAGTAAAGTTGCTCCAGACATATCCCTATCGGCTGCTCTCAAATGGCTTCACCTGCATAGTTCCAGGTTGGGAGCCTGTGAGCAGGAGCAAGTGGGCAGGAAATGCATGATTGGGACCTGGTAAAAATATGCCTTTAAGGCCTGTCTAAACCTTGTCCCTAAGGTTTTAAAAAGCCTTACCTTAGCACTGGAGCTTGCAATCTGTGAGCAAGAATATAAAAGTGTAGGACTGCACCTGCCAATCAGCTGTCTAAGGTATTCTCCGATGGGTTTCCGTGCACGTGTTATTCCCACATGTTACAGAACGGTTTGCTTTCGTGCCTGTTTACATTAGCTCAAATGAGCGTGGCTGCATATTTGTGTTCAATTATTTTCACCAGTCTCAGCCAGCCTCTGCTGGGGACCACTTGCACTGGCCTGTCACTATAAACAATCTCTGTACATTAAATAGTTTGGCTGATCTCTTTCCAATCTGTGAATAGAGTGAAAAATCAATTTGCAGCCATCATTCCCAAGTCTGGAGCATACCCGAATGATTTGGGATGAGTCAAGGAGGAAAGCCCTTATATCCTAGCCACATACAAACACAGGCTATAGTTGCAGGGTTTTCTCCCGTCTCCATTTTTTTCCCCTACCATTAAATTAGATGTTATCGTTCTGATGCGAATGCTCATTTCATGGCTTCCCTTCCTACAGCCTCATGTTCCTCTGTCTCTCACTAGCCTACTCTCACTTCCTATTAGTGATTCTGTCTAGGCTGGTGATCTCATTTCTACTTTCAAAACCAAGGCAGTAGGCTCACATACATAGCTCTGTCCTCATTAACATGCTCGCTTCTTTGTGCCCCTCCGGTGTGATTCAGAATCTCCCTCCTGTCTGCTTTACAGGGTTTGGCTGTTTACCTATTTACAGTCCTAGTCTGATTGCAGAGAGGCAGAGAATAAGAAAAAGGAATCACTCAGGTAGACAAGGTAAAAGTAGGACAGGTAATTCTGAGGCCACAAACAATTCTTTTCAGCAATCTCTCCTTACAAGCACAACCCTAACTAGTGATGTAATCAAAGGATTATTGCACTCTGGGTGCGTCTACATGTTCATAAATGCAATTTTTTTTTTAATGAGCATTACATTTACTACCTCCAAGATGAGGTACTAAATAAATGTGCATTAGGCTGCAGTAGTGCAAGCGCGTGCTTTTCAAGTGATGCTGAATGCACAGTAGCCTATTCTATTGTGTATTAAAGTATCAGCACTTTTACGTGCCGTTTTAATGCACAGTAGAATAGGCTACTGCACATTAAACACACATGTAGATGCACCCTCTGCAACATAGTATCTGTGACTGTCACTTTTACAGCAGGAATGCACCAAAGTCCCCAACCCCACAAGGTTACAATATTTCAAGCTACAAGGCTGCAATGCTACAAGCTGATATTGGACTGAGTCATTAAGACTATGTGTGGAGTAAGGGGTTACCCAATATAAGTTAGTGGTCAGAATCAGTCATTGGCCAAGTACAGACAGTCAAAAAGCCCGAGGATGAATTGAGTCAATCTCTGCAGATTAGTCTAAACTGTGTAGATTGAACCAATGAGCAAGTGACCAGACATTCACTTTTGATTCTGGAAATGCAGCCACATGCCTGCAGTGGCCCCGGCCAGAAGCTGGGGGGCATTAGGGCATACCTCCTGCTAGGCTGAAGCAGACAGTTTAGGCCAAGCCCAGCCCACCCACCCTGCAAAGGGAGGGGAGGGGTTATGGAGTAGATGTAAAGCATCCTGAGAGTAAACTTCAACCTAGGGGACTGAAGGTTAACTGGAACCTGGGGGACTAAGGGTTAACTTGAATCTGGAAAAGATCCAGGGCATAAGTTCAATAAACTGATTTAACCTAAATCAGTTGAGTCTGATACTACATCCATCCAGGTTTATGTTAAACCGGTTTTGGCCGTTTTGAAAGAGGTTTATGCGCACTGAACTTCTGTTGTGTTACAGATTTGAACCAGTTTCTGATCACTTACACCAGCTTAGATGTAATTTGTGTCTCTAGCCATAAAGACTAGATTGCTCTCACTGGGACTTAGATGGTTAATCAACTCTCTGAGATTTTGGGCTTAGAAGTCTGATACCATCTGTTTTACAACTGCATAGTACTTTTCTCCATGAGTAGGGACCATGATGCAGTTACGTTGTGTAACATTTTTCACCCGAGCCAGCCTTGCCGAGGCCCCTGTGCTTTCCTCTGAAGTACAACACAAAATGCTTTCAGACACATTTTTTAAATATTAAGACCAGAAAAGTAAAAAAAAAAAAAGAGGTCTCTAGCCAGGCTCCCTTGCAGCATGTGAATAGCTAATAACCAGCGCATGCTTTGAATGGATAATATTCCAGAAAAGCGATGGCACCACTAGAGCGGTTATGACATGATCCTTCGAAGCAATCTAAAAGCAGTGGTAGTCTGCACATTGTGTTCCCTGTGCAAAAATCCTGCATAATAAGGACATCAGGACAGACATCCAAATCCATGAATGGCCATGGAGCTACGAAACTAAGCAATCCCACTACTGCCTCTCTTCTCCCTTTTCACAACTGTCAAAGCCACTAAGAACTTGTAGGTAGGACAGGAGACGGCTCATGTTCTCACTGAAGTCAAAGCGAGTTTGGCCACAGGCAGCCTCAGACCACAAGCAGCTTGAAAAGTGGTTTTCAGGTTCTTCCTGCTTATTCCTTCAGAGCCACACTAAAAATGCAAACGTGCCTCCGAAGCACCCCGGTAGTTTGTGTGGTGAGCAGCTCTGCATAGAAAGTGGAGAGCCCTGCTTAAAGGAATATTAAACAGCTGAGGACATGCAAGGCAATTTCAGCTTGATTTAGCCTGGGAAGGCTATATTCTGAACCCTTGGGAATGATGTTTTTAATGCAAACGGGAGAAGCTTTAAACTCCAGCAGCTCAGCCACAGCAAACAAACAAGAAGGTACAAACATAAGACGTTTTCCTTGGTTAATTGACATTACTCTCATAAATGTTACCATGACCACCAATTGTACAATTCTCCGTGGCCTTCCACTCCCTTGCTCCACACACCAGCATCTAATGATTAAAGCCATCTCATTACTGAGCTTTTAGTCACCCAAATAATCTGTTTAAATGTTTCCACCGGCTTTATTTTTTTTAATTTTTTTTAAAGAAAAAACCACCACAGCTGGCTGCTGTGCCAATGAAAATGCATTTGGATCATCTCACTGACTAATAGCAGCTACGCTGACTTTTAAACTTGACAGATGTCAGCTTAGCATCCTATTGAGAAGATAATCATGTGTAACTTATGCTGCTACTAAGTAAATTGCAGTAAACAAGCAGCATCAAGTCGCTGTCAGTAAACCCACCGAGCAAGTACTTTAAAAGAGGGTTTGTGGGCTCTCGGAGATTTTGCATGTCATTTTATTTGCTGATCTGAAACCAAGACGTATCATCACCCAAATGGAGCAGTACTGAACTGCATCTTTATTAGCTGCGTCTCGTACTTCATCGTATAGATCCTGTTATTCTAGGAAAATGACACTATCATTTAGATTAAAAACTGGCTGAATAGTTTAGAGCAATTATTCTATGCCCCCTGGTGTTGCCTTTTTCCTATTTGGAAGCGGTCTGCAAACAGACCATGATCTTCTCCCATCATTCACCAAATGATTCCTGTCCTAGATCCTGCTCTGTAGTTGGTGTGCATGTGTGCAGTTTGTTGCAGAAGGTCAGTATTTAATTTATGGATGACTTCAGTTGGACACTTGGCCAAACCATATGTCAGTTAACATATGTATGCAGTTATCATGCACAGATCAGCAAGCAGGGCATGCAAATTGTCCCTATAGTATAGTCTGATAAGCGTACACCTGAATTTTCACTTTTCTCAGTGCTGAGGAGGTGCTTTCAAACTTAACCAATTAGCTACTAAATGCATTCATTAAACATTAACCAATTGGTTTTTCCTTCCATGGATCAAAACCCTTCTGATCTCTACATGGGTAAAAAAAAAAAAGCAAAGATGATCTTCAAAGACAGCAGCAGACTGAAGGCTGATGGCAAAGATGACACAGAAACAACATTGTGATCTGTTAACTCCACGAGCAACAGTTTTGGAATATGAACAATTAAGTGAACAGAAATGCCTGTTCAGCCTCTTCTTGAAAGCCTCCAAAAGAAGATCTCATGGCTTTTCCCAGACGCTCGTTTCTTTGTTCTGATGTTCTAACAGTTTTTCCCCGAGTTTTCTTTTGCCCCAAGTCTACAGGGCTATAATTTAGACCCACTGGCATGTGTCCTGTCCTCTCTGGCAAGACAGAACAAAGATTGTCCATCTTCTTTATGACAGCTTTTCAAATATTTGAAAATTGCTATCATGCCCCCCCCAACTTAACCTCCTTTTCCCCCAAACTAAGATAGACCTACTTCACAACTGCCTCATTCTGCTTGCTTTCCAACTCATTTAGCATTGCTGCTTGCCTCGGGACCCTCTCCAGTTCTTCTATGCCCTTATAATGTGCTGTCCAAAAATAGATGAAGTACTCAAGCTGAAGCCTAACCAATATCCAGCAGTACTCTCAACCCCAGTCTGCCTTGCATACAACATTTCTGTTAATGTAACCCAAGATGACATTTGTTTCGTGTGCGACAGCATCACAGGTCTGACTCCTACAGACTTTGTGTCCTGCCATAACTCCCAGATCCTTCTCAGCAGTGCCAGTACCAAGCCAGCTAGGCCCCATTCTGGTTAAAGCTCACCCTCTCGGGCAACAAAGTAAACCAAGCTATTGAAAGAGAAATTGTCAGCTGGCATTTAAAAAGCTGAGATGCCAGATTTTGAGACCCTGGGAAGAGACAAAGCCTACTTGGCAAAAGGAGGCTCATTTCAGATGTGGACTGTGTTTATGCAGGCAGGCTTTGAACTTCCCAGGGGATGCTAGGATTCAGCGAGTGACGTTCCGATTTCAGCTGCATGACGGTAAATCCAGACTAAATGCAGGGAAGCTGGTGTTTTTGAACCGGTGACTTCTCAGCAACCTTTGAGGGGGCAAGAACTTCCCCCCCTGCAATGGAAAGAGGTGTGTGACTACCAGTATAACATCAGCTACTGCATTATATTATTGCCTTCAATAGGATCAGGGTTCATGTTATCACTGCCCTTTCACTGGAAAAAATATAATCTTGCTAACTAGCATATCACCTGCCATAGCCGAAGAGATTCCTCTTTAGTTCAGGAGGCAAGAATTTGTGCTTTTGGGGAATAAAAAACCCCAACAAGATTTCTACATGTGTCCATGAGACCCTAGGGGGAATACAGCATGAGTCCCACTGCAGAAGGTATCTCCGTCTCACCTATCTGTTTCCTGCTCTTATTGCTCGGTAGCAACGGTATGTGCTGTTATCCAGGAAACTGCTTGTGGTCCCATTTACAGCCGCGCTATTTGTATCTTTGCAGCTGTAGTGCTACTTAATATGAAAGTATGATTCCTCCTTACAACTCAGCAATACTATTCCTCTAATCTTACAACAGCAGAAAGCCCCCTCCCCTAGCCCCTCCAGCATCCAGGCAGCATCAGCTAAAGCAGCCTCCTCACTGCTCTAATTATTCTGACTGTCTAGGGTTGGAGAGGTATAAAGGTGCCTAGGAGTTCCCTTACGTTGATTTAAAAGACAATGCTTAGTTTAAAATTACAGTGGGTGGATGTAACAAGGTGTGGAACTGGAGGCCACGTCTGATTTGCTTGTGCTACTGAAAGTGCCAATTTAAATAGTTTTGAGAAGAACAGTGGTGGTACCATTATCCGCCACTGTCGAAGCCTGTTAGAAATGGAGGAGGAAAATGTACCTTTTGCAGGTATTTGAGAAAAGAAAAGAGTGTAGTCTGTACAAATCTTTTTGAAACTTAAATGCAAGACCCATTCAAAACTGCACACATTTTTACGTGCCTGTGTAACTGCTAGGAGACAAAGAAAAGGGTGCACAAATATGCTTGAAATCATGGGAGGGGAGTAAAGTAGTAACAGAGGGCATTTGTACACACCAGAAAATTGGCCTTTAAAGCAGCTTAAATGCCCTTTTGCACCACTTTAATGGCGTTGCTGTTTGCAGGTTCAGCGGCATATTCCACTTTAATGGCATTGCTGTTTGCACACTCAGTGGCGTATTCTGCTTTAAATGACTTTGGTATGTAGCAAGATAAAACACCTCTGAGGTGTTTTAGTTTGCTACCTAACAAAGTGCAACAGTGCACGGGGTGCTGGAAGCCGACACGTCGGGGCTTGGCAGGTCCCGCACAGTTCAGGGGTTGCAGGACCCGGGAGCAGCCCGTGCAGGCAGGCTCCACTGAAGAAAACTAAATGGCAAGCCTGATCTTTTCTTTTCTTTTCTTTTTTTTTTTTTTGCTCCTTGGAGCCTGCCTGCCTGAGCTGTGTGGGGGCCTGGTGCTTCCCTCCACGGCTGCGGTGCCCCTGTGTAGCTTGGGGACTGCTCGGTCCACCAGCAGTTCGTTCTCTACCTCCCCCCTGCCGAAGAGGCAGGTAAGGATTGGGCCCCTACCCTTATGTACAGGCCATGGGGGTTTAGCTCAGTGTAATTCTCCCTAAATTGAAGCAGTGTTTTTAAAAACCAGCCATTTCAATTTAGGGGGAACTAAACCGAATTAAGCCCCCGTGGCATGTACAAGCAACAAGAGAAATAGATCTTCCACCAAAGTCAATGGTGCTATCAGAATTTGCACCCTCCGAGCATTTTCACCGTTACAAAAAGGCTCGAGCTAATACAGCTGTTCTCTTTTGCCTTGAGCACCATTTACAGAACTGCCAGCTAAGTCCCTATTCCAGAATTTCATTATTGACTCTGGTGGTTGGTGAAGTATGAAGCAGAATACAGCATAATTATCCAATTCCAGGTTAAGCTTGCATGACTGGCAGCTATGAAAACTTTATCTTGATGTGTAAACTCAGAGAATGTGCTAAGGCAGGTGAGGAAGGAAAGCAAATCCGAAATGCAAAACACCCAGCCAACTGCGCCCCGTCTTTCCCACGGAGCCCGCACTCCAGCCTGCAGACAGATCAGCTCTCACCCTGAGCGCTCACATAAGGAAAATATCCTGTAAAATCCAGCTGCACCAGCAGCATTTATGGCTCTGGGCAATGGCTATCCAAAATGAACGCTCTAATATTTCTAGATGATTTGTTCATAACGGTATCTTTAGAGAACATTGCAGAGTATGAAATATATGACTCAGTAGCTTACCAGGTCCCACAGATTAGGATCATTATAGTAGATGACTCAATGCTAAGAGCAGGTAAAGAGAATTCACTTCCTGAAGCCTAAGGAAAAGACAGGGCCATAATCAGAGGTAATGGTTCTGAGTATGCCACCGGGGAACTGGGAAAAATAACAATTTCCTATGTTCTTTCTTACAGAAAATGTGATTGTTGTGCACCGGGTGCTAATACCCCTCTGCGGCATATGCGTAAGTATGCTACGGCCCTTCACAAATAAAGAATTCTGAAAGAAAGACTTAATTGATCATTTAGTCCACCCCACTCCAGTACAAGACTGGCACCTGGCCCTGCTGATCCAGACTGGCTCCAGCACGTCTCCAAGTGACGACCTTCCAATCAGAGCACTTACCCACGTGACAAGTGGCTCTCAACCTTTTGGGATTTGAGGCACCCCTCACTGGACTCGAGGCATCCCCTCCACACCTTTTTATGAACTGAGCAGCACCCGATTTCAGAAATTAAATTTATATATTACAGTGCTTGCCTCCTTGCAGACAGGCTGGGCAGCGGGCAGGGGTGACTGACCAGGCAGGGACATGCCCAAGCCTGTGCTCATCTCCTGATCTGCTTAATTCCTCACACCCCCTGACATCCTACTGGAGGACCATTGAACTAACCTGCCAATTCTCTCATCAGCTGGAGGGCATCAAACCCACAACTGCTCCCTAGAGTGTCCTAGCTACGGGGCCGAAGGCCATTCTTTATTCCCACCTACTGAAGCTGTGCCACCGGACAAGGAAGAATTCAAGATTCACTGAGCCAGAAAAAGGAGATCAACAACATAGTTTCTACTCCAAGACAAACCCTGCTGCACTCATGGCACGAGCCCCCCAGACCCTCTACACTGGGTTAAATGCCCGAGTTCCCAAGCCAGAGGAGGCTGCATTAAAACCAATCATTTCACTAACAGACCAAGTTGAACGCATACCTGTATGATCTCTTCTTCCCTCCCACAGTAAATTGTATTCAGGCGAGGGAATGAGCCCTCCCTGCCATCTCTACCCTAAGTTAAGATAACAGCGTCTTTCTGCTATGAAAGAAACCTGCAGTATTTTGCCCTGCTACCTTATGTCACAAAATGGTAGTGTGCAGAGAAGTAAATGAGGCCATACAACAGGAGTCTCCCATTATTAGCTCAAGCTTCTTGTCTGATTTTGCTTTATCTCGATTCATCAACAGAAAGGCTCCATGTTCCTACCTACCTAGGGTCTTACATACACAAGGCACGATATATTGACCCACCTCTGGCTCAGTTACATAATAGTGTCAATGCGGTGTAAGCTGACCCCGATCTGATCTTGAACTGTGACATATTAGAACTCTAAATATAATCAAGGTTTATCTCAATGGCATTTATTTATTTTAATGAGATAACTAAATACCAAGAAATCTAAGGGGATTGGTAGATATTGTTCAGTAAATCCTTAAAAATAAGAAAACAAAAATAAGACACATGCACACATATGCATGCATGCATGCTTGCTTTCTCAATATTTACTACGTGCATTAAAAGGGCATAACTAATATGCCACTCAGCTGTGGAGGACTCCATAAAATACCTTACTCGGAGCTTTCTAATCAGTTTTCCGGTGCTAATATTCACAGAAAGCACGTTTAAAATTCATTCTCCACAAGTTTAAGGGTTTAAGCTTAAAATATGCAAGGGAGTGTTATATTTTTGCGAGCATCCAACTATGCAAATGAAGTGCTCCTTTCCCACTGTTGTTTGAGTGTCTGCAAGCTTATAATTCACTTGTCACTTCAACATTTTTGTGTGTGAGCTCTTTCTGCATACATCTTGATAGACTGTGCATGAACGGTGAGGAAAAAAGCAGAAGTGAGGCATAAGCATGGTCTATGAAATGAATTAACACCTCTGAATCAATGTTCACAGATATTTGGATGGCTCTTGCCCAGCTCTCATTGGGAAAAGTGACTATATAAAACACAGAGTGGTTTTATGATTTTCATAAAACTATCTAGTATATAAATAATTTAAATATACAATGCCCAGCTGCAATATGTGACCAGCAGCAATATGTGCAGCAGCAATATGTGCTTGGTTTATTTCCACACTATTCATGGGATAGAAACCAACTTTTGCTCCTAGCACTTTGAAAGTCTGCTGATTTTTCTTTTTTCTTTCTTTTTGTGAAAAATGATGGGAAAGTTATCAAGTATCTATTTTTAATAACTGTTGCAATCATTGCACCATTCAAGAACTACAGTAAAAAGGCTTAGTGGTTTTTGCTTTCCTTTCACATACCAAACCCGCTCTCAACCTCAATGGAAGCATCCTCTGCAGAGCTCTGCATCTCAGGCGCCTGGCATCAGGAAGCGAAGAAATATTACATAGGATGCAAGTCGAAATTTTCCAGACACGTAAGTGAGCCCTCTTCTATCAGGCATGAACACAAAAATTACAGTTCCATTTGAGAGTGTTACAGCACAGGAGATAAATCCAGACTGGATTACATGATTGACACTTTTGTGACAATCTCCATATTTAATATTAGAAATTATGGAGCACAGTAAAAAAATGACGAGACATCAACTTGCAAGGAACTGAGGTGTCAACCATATTCTGCAAGGTGGTTATTAGAAAGCACATTACTTAGCGAGAGTGATGGCATCTCCCATAAACTCCTTGGAGCAGGTAGATTGGACAGCCAAAGTGACTGGGCTACACCCAATATCCCCTCTTCCAACTCTGCTGCAACCACTTTCAGTCTGGACCGTCGAGATAAATATTCTCCACTCCCCACCTAGCACTAAACCCACAGATTAAAGGTAAGTAGGCCTCAATTGCATTTTGACCCATTCTGCTAGGCCATAGCTCCATTCTTTGTTACAAATATATTGGGGATTTTTTTTCTTATTTAGGAGTGCTGCTATCAAGACAACCCAAGGACCCTAGAACTGGCGAAAAAGAGGAAGATAGAAGTGTTACATGGCAGCCATAGAAAGAACCACTGCAATTTTGTGCTGTGTAGTATCAGAGACTAGAGGGGTAATTAATCTTTCTTCATATTTGACTCTACAGCTACTGCACCAGTAATGCATCAGTTAGGGCCTAATCCATCTCCCATTACAGTTGATGGAAGACTCTCCGGTGAATTCAGTGAGTTGCATCTTGCCTTTATATCTAGGCACCACTTTAAGAGAGCAAGCTAATAAATTGGAATGGAGTTGAGCAGCAAAACAGCAACAAATGATAAAGCAACGTTGGCTTTCTGTCTCTTAAGCAATGGTTCAATTCAACCCAAATCTGCTGCCATTATTGCCACAGGGTGTCTTTTTTGCTTGCCTGGACCACACTACCTTTGCTGTTGTCTGTATGCTATGTGTGAATCCCTCAGTGGCAGCATGTGAAGCATTAGCTTTTTATTTGGCTTCATCTGTCCTTGACTCCCTACCCAGGAATGACGCATCCATTAGCTCCCGATTCCCGCTTGTACTGAGACCCACACAGCTCTGGAAGAATGAAGAGGCCTTTAAGGGGAAGTAAATTACACTTTGGAGCTTTTTAACGTGCCAAGGGAATGAGGAAAGGGTTTTAGGAACAGTGAGAACTGGGCCCTTAATATTTTCCCTTTTTATTAGGCTCATTGAATTAAATCTGAGGAAAAGTGACAGAAGGCTGTGCTTCATGAAACCGAAACTGGTTAGGATTTTATTTTTTAAAATACTGTAGCTTGGGGTATCAATGATCCTTTATGAGGGAACATTAGTGCTAATCTATCATGCTTATTTGCCTGATATAACAAGACTCTGATCCTAGAAACAAGGCCTACATGGGCAAACCCAGATGCCCAAGTAAAGCCCCCATGAAGTGCAGGGTCATAGTCTTCAGCAATCTCTCACTGTCAAGAATGATCGTCTTCCACGATTGTCTTATCTGCATCTGAAGATGGCTGATGAGGACTATCCAAGATCAAGAGACTCCACTGCAGCTCAGACATGTGTTTCTATATGGGGTGGGTGGTGCTGGGATTCTTGATTTGGTCCACAACCCACTGTTTCTGCAACTCCTACTTTTCCATCTCCTGTTGTTGTGAGGCTTCAAAGTACCGAGATCCCTGCAGCAGACTCTTCCTCCATCCGGGGTGGTCCTGGGTGATAGTCTGCCACAAGTGGACATCAGTGTCGCATTTTTTTAAGTTGGCCTTGAGGACATCCCTGAAGTGCTTCCTTTGCCCTCCTCTTGAACATATGCCTTGGCTGAGCTGGGAGAATAAAACTGGCTTTGGGAGTCTGGAGTCGGACACCTGGATAATGTGGCTGACACAGCAAAGTTGATGTCAAATGATCGTCACCTCAGTACTCATGGTGTTTCCTTGCAAGAGGATGCTAAGGTTGTCTTCCCACTGGATTTGGAGGATCTTCGACAGGCAGCATTGATGGTACTTCTTCAACAACTTTAGATATCTCCTGTATGCTGTTCATGTCTCAGCTCTGTACAGCAAGGTGGGCATCATAACTTTTTGATCAACTATGAGCTTGGTTTTGGATCTGATGTTGTGATCTTCAAACACCCATTTCTTCAGGCAGACAAACACTACACTTGCACATTTAAAGCGATGTTGGATTTCTCCTTCAACATCAGCCGTCTGTGAGAAGCTATCCACAATCTAATGTGTGGGGACACTACTCCGACGTACTGTAATTACAATGAATTGAGCCAATGAGCACACTCCAGCAGCCTCCACGTTTCATGTATTCAGCACCCCCATGCTTTGAAATGGTGGTGGGGGCACTTCAACTAAAGCTCATCGAACGAGCTTTAGTTAAAGCGCTGCCACCACCATTTTGAAGCACAGGATGTTGAATGCGTGAGACACTGCAGGCACTTTAATTAGAGTAGCTCTCAGAGCTGCTCTAATTAAAGTGGTCCCCCTTCCCACCCCTATAGCATGTGTAAAGACACCCCTGGAGTGGATAAAATCCCCACTGAAAACCTTCAAGCAGAGGGGAGAAGAGGTCACGTCACAGCTTCATGCCCTCATCTTAAGGATCTGGAAAGATGAGGAAGACCCAGACAACCTCAGAGATGCCATGACTGTGACTGTCTTCAAGAAAAGAGACAAGTCCATCAAGTCTGAAACTACAGAGGGATTGCATTGCTGTGCACCACGGGAAAGACCATTGCAAGAACCCTCCTGAACCGTATCCTTCCACGTGCGGAAGAGCTCCTCCCAGAACCTCCGTGTGGGTTTAGGGCATCAAGAGATCCAGTTGACATGATCTTCACAGCTCACCAGCTGCAGAAGAAATGCTGGAAACAACATAAGCCTCTCTACATGGCCTTCTTTAACCTCACATAGGTTTTTGATCTCTGTTAGCTGAGAAATGTTGTGGAGGATCCTTCTGAAGTATGGATGCCCACAAAAGTTTGTCATCATCCTCTGCCTGTTCCATGCGTTATACAAGGGGTATTTCTCAGCAATGGATCCATCACAGATCCCTTTGGGCGTTTATACACATGCTCCAGGAGTGGGAGGAGAGGGGTGTGCTTTAATTAGAGCAGCTCCAAGAGCTGTTCTTATCAAACGCACCCAGAGCATCTTGCGTTTCCGCATCCCCGTGCTGAAAAATGGTGGCAGGGGTGCTTTAAATAAAGCTCATTGAACAAGCTTTAGTGAAAGCACTCCCACCACCATTTTTCAGTGCAGGGACACTGATATTTGAGATGCTGGAGTCTGCCCGAGTGTGGTAATTACCATGCTCCAGCAGACTTGAGTAATCAAGTTTGCACTTGTATAGTACAGGTGCCCTTTGAGTTTAAAAAAAAAGGAGTTGAGCAAGGCTGCATCACTGCTCCAAAACACTTCTCAATATTCCTTGCCGCAACATTACATCAGGCCACCAAGCTGGAAGGCTACATCTGACCATCCAGCCAGAACATAACTAAACCACTGAATGGATGGCAAGCTGTTTAACCTCAGCCAACTCTCAGCCAAAATGAAGACCACCCTGATCTCAATCAATGAGCTCCAGTACACGGATGACGCCGTGGTGCATGCTCACTTAGAAGCAGGCCTTCAGGCAATCATCAGCGGCTTTACCAAGCTATACAAGAAAATGGGAGTGACACTTAACTTTCAGAAGACTAAGGTCCTCCACCAAAAAGCTCCTAATGAATGGTCCCCAGTTCTGGTAATCCAGATCCAGGGTGAGACTCTGGAGAACACTGTTTCCCATACCTTGGAAGCCATCTCTTGCAGAAAGCTGACATCAAAGGGCAGGGTACCAATAAGTGACAACAGATTATTCTATTTGTGTTTCTGATGCTGCCATTGAGATCATACAGGTGGTGTGCTGGCTTCAATGGGACTCCATGAAGGTACTTCACCGATAGCCAAGGCAGCTCCTCAGAGCCTACATACATCCCAATTCACTCAAAACCAAAATGAAAGACATTAAACAGAAAATATCAAAGGTGAGAATTAAAGCTGGGAGTCAAGGGGGAAAAGGGGAAACTTTGTTTCCTCCTATTTGCAAGCAAGCTGAGGAAGTATGGGTTGGTTGGATGAATGGACTGTAAAGGTGGATAGAAAACTGGCTGGATCGTCCAGCACAAAGTGTAGTAATCAATAGCTTAATTGATTGGCAGCTGGTATCAACTGGGTCAGTCCTAGACCTGGTTCTGTTCAATATCTTCATCAACAACCTGGAGGATAGGATGAAGCGCACCCTCAGCAAGTTTTCAGATGACACCAAGATGGAGAGAGTAGATACGCTGGAAGTTAGGGCTAGGATTCAGAGAGACTCAGACAAATTGGAGGATTGGGCCAAAAGAAATCTCATGAGGCTCAACAAGGAAAGTACAAAGTCCTACACTTTGGGCAGAACAATCCCATGCAGTGGTGCAGGCTGGGGGCCGACTGGCTGGGCAGCAGTTCTACAGAAAGGGACCTGGATGTTATGGACAATAAGCTAAATAGGAACCAGGAGTGTGCCCTTGTTGCAAAAAAAGCTAACAGTATACAATTCTGCATTATTAAAAGAGTGTTGCCAGTAAGTCAGGGGAAGTGATTCTTCCCCTCTGTTTGGCACTGGTGAGGCCACATCTGGAGGACAGGGTCCAGTTTTAGGTTCCCCACTACAAAAAGGATGTGGACAAATTGGGGAGTCCAGCAGACGCCAGCAAAAATAGTTAGGAGGCTGGAGCACATGACTTATGAGAAGAGGCTGAGGGAACTGGGTTTATTTAGTTTGGAGAAGAAAAGACTAAGAAGGAATTTAATAGCAGCCTTCTTGGCTGGAATGATCTAGTTGGGGACAGTCCTGCTTTGAGCAGGCAGTTGAACTAAATGACCTTCTGAAGTCTCTTCCAACCCTCATTTTCTACAATTCCAAGCTCAGGGGGCTTGCAAAAATTAAGGCAACCTCCTCACCTTGCCCCCTAGGCCCAACTGTGCATGGCATTTCTGTAGTGCTCTAGCCTCATCGCTGACACTCCCGAGACATCTTATCAATGGCAAGGAAGCCCTCAGAAGGCGGCTGAGACCTGCATTCTGGAACATCAGTCCTGGAGAAATATTTTCCCAGCTCTATCTTCCATGACGGCCTTCCACGCAACGTAAATGAGACAAAGATTTCACCCTGGGACATGATGCCCGACAGGAGTGTGTATTATCATCATCATACATTTCCACATGTGTAACCTGTTCTGAAAGTGCAAGGCTACAGTGGCTCTTAAGTGAGCCACCAAGCTAAAACAGTAGAAGAAAGTTTAGCCCCAAGATAGGAGTTACATTTCTATTAGCATGTTTTGATGGGCACCAGCATTCCCATTTTTCTTCCAAAATGATTATTTTTAAAAGGTACTTATGTTTGCAAATGGACATTTTTAGTAGCATAAATGTAATAACCACCCCCACTCCCTCAGCTGTATGTTGCTTATTTGAGAGCGTATAAGGGGCATGAGGAATGGATTTTTCCAATTCCAGAAGAAGAGATTAGATACAGAACGCTTTGCATCAGAGGAAATAATAGTGAAATGGTCTCTGTATTGGCTATACATTCTTTTAAGAATCCATTAAACCTGGCTTTTTCCATTAATTTACCCATAATACATACAGACACAAAGCATCCCACTCACTGAATGTGTATGAAAACAAATTCAATATAATTTCACCTAGATGCTGGTGATTTTCCTCTTGATTTTCTATCAAGATCTAGCAATTTTAATTAAGAGTTGTCTGTGGACAAGTGTTGGAAGCATTGTAAAATAATAACAGTATATGCATACACATATATGTATTATTTCAGATGTCTCATGTCAGATAGAATAATAAGCATATAGACAAGTGCGCCCCTTTTCATGCAAATCCTGAATGTTTGTTCTTATTTGACAGCATATTTATTTTCAAAATGTTATGCAGGGTAAGGAAGGCGTGGAACAGTAATTGTACAGATGGAGGCAAGTAGCTGGTTTGTGACTGTATTAGCAGCTACTCTGAGGACACTTCTACATGTTCATTAATGCGCAGTAGTTGCTGTGCGTATAGTTTAGGATTTGCTTAATAAAGTACTAACAAAACATGCAGTAACTATAGTTACCGTGCAGTAGCGCTGCCGCGTGGTTTTTTCATGACGGTTACTGCGCAGTAGCCTAATAACACTGCGCAGTAGCTTATTAGCATTGTTTTTTACCAGCATGCTACTGCGCAGTATTATTAGGCTACTGCTCAGTAAGCATCTTGTGTAAACGCACCCTGAGACTAAGAACATGTTTAAAGTTAGAGATACTCAACATAGGCACAACTGTCCCATGTACCAAGCAAAGGTGCTGGCATACAGCCCACTGCAGTAGGTGGCAGGCTCATAGCATGGGTGATTCTGGGAATTGGTGGTAGGATACCAGGAGTGAACATTTTCAGCACCACTTTTTTAACTGGGAATTCTACTTTAGACTCAGCGCTGAGTACTGATACCTCCATTTGGAATAAATCTGTTTGCAGTAATAATGGGAATAGTCAGAAAAATTGCTTTGCTGAGCCTTATTTATAGTAGAAAATACAAGTGCAGCCCAGGCATTTAACCTGGTGGATGAAGGCATTAGCCATAATTAATCCAAGAGATCAGCATCTACAAGGAAAATGGAAAGGGCTTGGGTTCAAATGGTTGGGTGTAGAACGAAATACTAAATAATGCTCATTTAATTTTGCACCGATAATGCCTTCTGTAAGGACGCCTCTACCCACTTGAAAGTCAGTTGCATAAATACTTATCTCTTCTCCAAGATTTAACTCCTACACATACAAGTAAACAAGACTATTTTAGATATGCATTATTAGAGATAATTAGACTACAAATATCTTGGAGGCTCAGGCTTTATGCTGGTCCACATCATATGTAAACGGGAAACCAGGGCCCTGAGTTTGATTGCGGCCCTTGGCACCACTGGATGACAAACAATCATTAAAAGATAAATTTAAAACAGCCAAGATGGCTAAATGCATTGTGCTCATCCCCAGTAATCCTGGAGTTTTAAAGTCTGACCCCTAACAGAACTCTCTGCCAATAATAAAAACAGTCAAGTCTGTCATTAATGAGATCACCAGGGAAAGAGAGAACCCACAAGAGATATTAAATAAGCAGCTAAACATCCTCTGCTTCCAAGGGAATGTCTCACACTCTTCTTCACCCCAAGTCTCTACACTACAGCAGTGGGTTTTGAACTTCTCAGGAGGTCTATATTATATAAACTACCACACTGTACTCTCCATGTTGTGCTATCTCCCCTTCCGTCCATCATCACGGCCTTGTGTTTTCCTTCTTCCAGCACATCAGTTCCTCAAACTAATCTTCTTCCTCTGCGCACAAGCATGCACGCATGCATGTGCACACCCACCCGCTAACAGAGGTGTTTATACTGCAGGTGCTCCTTAATGATCCCAGTACATCTAAACAGCATTGGCAAATCAGGGTAAGGAGAATAGAGACTTAAAGTGACAAGTCATTTTTCTGTAACGGTACATAGTTCTTGACCAGACACAACTGTGAAGACTGTTATGATCATTTACAACACAGCGCATTTTGAATTTTTGAGCTAATCTTTCATCGGAAAAAATCTCAAAGTATGTTACAAAACCTTATAAATCACAATTATGTGAAGGGGGAAAAACTAAGGTTAGAAAAAATAAGTTCTTAAAGAGATGTTATAAATTTAAATATCAAATTTCTGGCTGCAATTTTTGCTACCAGTTGTTGTCACAGAGAGCACATCATGTTCCTATGAATAACGGGCACTAAAGGTGTAATGAGCTCAGATCAGTGCCCAGGGCCCAGCTGGTCCCAATCCATTCCCTGAGGCTGCAGGGAAACAAGCTCCACCTGCAGCAAACTCACATTAGTGCCCTGGGCTCAGCTGGTTCTAACTGGGCAATTGGGACAACCAGTCCTCCGAGGCTGCAGAAGACAGGCCCTATCCAGTCCAGCCTTTTAACAGTCCCAGACATCAATCTGTGGCCTGGGCAAAGACACTAGTGCTTGCTCCTGACTAGGGTTGCCAATCCTCCAGGATTGCCCTGGAATCTTCAAGAATTAGATATGAATTTCCAGGCAACTGCTGAGAGTCGCGCGGGAAATAAATGATGGGGTATTCATTAAAATACATGTTGAATCCAGTAGTACAGTGAGTTTTTAAAATGTAATAGTAATGTGCATAAAGTCCATGCACCTTAATCCATAACTGATATATGCAAGCACGTGGGCACATTTGCATTGTGTGTTGTGGGCACATTGGCATTCTGGAAATCTCCTGGAATAGATTCAGAGTTGGCAGCCCTACTCCTGACCCTTCTGTAGTTCCTTGCCTTGCTTATTGGAAACTCTGGCTCCAGTTCCTGGCTCCCTGTAAACCAGTGGTCACCAGCTGATGGACTGGTTGGTTGGGGAGCCTACTGAGATCAGCCGTCAAAGGCTCCATTATCAGGAGCAGCTGGATGCACGTGGGGAGAAGCTGGGATGCAGCAGTGGGACGCATGTGGCTGAGCTGAGCTGTGCACCTTGCCGCTGGGGCCAGGCTGGGTGAGCGAGACAATCCCCCTCCACACCTCCTGCCACGGAGTGAGTGGGGGCCTGCCAGGCGGGGGAGGGTCAGAGCCCAGGCAGCTCATCTAGGTGTGCGGGGGGTGGGGAGGCTCCCGCCACTGCATGCACCTTGGCAGAGGCCCAGGGGGCATGTGCCCCCCCAAGCCGTGTCCCTAACAAGAGGAAAAAATGCACTCATGCTTATGAGAAGCATCACCAGGAGGTCACCCACAAAGGTTCATTTAGGAACTTTTCACCTAATGAAGTCTTAACTCAGTAATATTTTTATGGGAAGGGAGAGAGGACAATGGAATTTAATTTCTTTTCAGCTAATAACAGTAACTGCCCCTCTCTTTACTGTGAGAAGTTAGTTCAAAGGTTTCCAAAAACAAGAGCTAAACTTAAGAATCCTAACCTGTGCTTAGACTTGGGATAACATAATAACACCGATAACCCCAGGGAGATGTTTTTTAAAGTGCCTGAAGATATAAGGAACACAAGTCTCACTCACTCTCATTAAGAGTCATGTTCCCAAATCCTTCAGACACTTCTGAAAAAACATCCTCTCCTGTTGAGTCACTAGGGTCTACTAGATTGAGAAGAGTGACCTTGAAACGAGAGCCTTTGCTTATGCACCGAGGTGAGGCAGAGCAGGGAAAGAAACTCCCAGGCTCCATTTGGTATAGATTCTCTTTCAGGAGACATTCAGCAGGCTTTAGCCTGGCAGCTCTCATCCTCGACTACCCACACACCTCTTGTATTTACTTAGGGCCCAACTGCGCACTAATATGTTTTTGAACAATGGTACTTTCTTCTTGTCCGTCTTTGGCACATTTTTTTTTTCTGCAGGGCTTCACGTAGGAGCAAATTCCGTTTCACTGCCTAGATTTTAAATGTCATTTCCAGGGGAGAAAAATAATTTGTGTTATACATTTTTTCAAGCTTCATAAGCATTACCAGCTCAGTATAGCATTAGTCATATCCTTACAGTCCAGCAATGCTATAATCACTGCTTTACTATGCAAACACTATCACTCATGCTTAGACTTTAACTAACTCTTTTCTCAATGCACTCAGCCTGCTAGAAATCTTGCCTGACAGGTCCTTGATATCTACACAGTGCATTTTCAAGCCCTCAGCAACAAAACTTAAGCATACACAATCCCTCACAATGTTGAATCTTATTCAGCTTGAAGGGTTGAGTTTACACTTCAATTATTTATGAACTATTAGTTTTCTGAGCTAATTGAAGAATTTCACAAAATAGTTGAATAGCTTCTCCCATGTAGGACAATGCTATTCTTTATAATCGTCCTTGACAATCCACAGCCAGAAGTAAGTATTTAATGTTCCACTTGTGGCATGTGAATTTAACAAGGATAACAAATAGTTAGAAGCTAAGCATCCATCTTCCATGCACATTAAATGACGCAGGTGACAACCAGTGACTAAAAAAAAATTAAAACACCTGAAAAGCCCAAACCAGTTCACTTTTTCTTTGCAAGATGAATAGTTTAAACAAGGAAAAAGGCACTCTTATTCCAGAATACGAGTATCCATGTGAGGAAGCTTTTCTGAAATAGCTGTTCTGCAACAGCTGTGGACAGCAGGCTTTCAACAAGTGATTCCTTTGAGTACAATGCAACTGCTCACATAAGTACAGTATTGCCAACCCCCCAAACAATTAGAAAAATCATAGGTCGGGCCCCAAGTAATCATGGGACGAGATAAAAAAAATCCTAAAAATAATCATTATAATAGCAGAAGTAGTATTAATTGCTGTAGATGCACTGGCAATTCTGCCCAGCTCCCTGAAAGAACACCTCAATGACTTGGACACTTGCATCATTGCCCACAGCTTCCAAGTTTTATACTATTTTAATGACATCTTCCATAGTCTGACATTGTGATAACACATTGACTGCTAAGGGCCTGAATCTATTCAGCCTCCACAAGAGAAGACTGAGAGGGGATCTGGTGGCCATCTATACACTCACCAGGGGGGACCAGCAGAAAATAAGTGAGGCTCTGTTCCCCCAGGCACCTGGGATAACACAAAATAATGGCCATAAATAGATTGAGAGCAGGCTCAGGCTGGATATCAGGAGGCATTACTTTATGGTTAGGGCTGCCAGGCTCTGGAACGGGCTCCCAAGGGAGGTGGTGCTCTCCCCTACCCTGGGAGTCTTCAAGAGGAAGTTGGATAGATATCTGGCTGGGGTATTACGATCCCAGCACTGGGTCCTGCCCAGGGCAGGCAGTCAGACTTGATGATCTGTTCAGGTCTCTTTCGACCCTAGAAACTATGAAAATAAGGATCTGGCTGGTCCCCAGGGCAAGTTAAAAGACTGTCAGCTTGTAAACAGTGACACCACTCCAAACTATTGTGATAGGAGAAGTCTTTTGCCATGATGTGTACATGCTCTGGCACAAACCACAAATCTAGAGCATGAACATAATTTGGAGGGCTGTTTCATTCTGGGGTTTGTTTGGGTTTTGGTTTTTTTTGTTTTTTGTTTGTTTGTTTTTTTTG
>NW_017728998.1:10306016-10322293 GCF_001723915.1 Gavialis gangeticus | reverse complement strand
GCCAATGTTACTGAACCTATAGGGCTCCCAGGCAACTGGGGAGGATTTTCTGAATACAGATGTTAGGCTTTTATGCTGTGTTTTTTTGTTTGTTTGTTTTTTGGGGGGGAGGGGGGGGCTGTGTTTAGAGCATCCTCTTGCCATAACTTCAAGTTTCTCTCCTCTACCACGAAGTCTCAACCCTTGCTTTTTCAAAGTGAAAGTTGAGATTCCCAGGTCATTGCACAACTTCACAGACTGGAATTTGAAGAACACCAAACCTCTTGAAATCTGTGAATAAAGAGCAAGAGAGCTGGTAACGCTGCCAGTACAACCTCTAGGGAATAAGCGTTCAAGCATCCGACCTAATATTAGGAATCCAAAAAGAGGTTTTCACATTAGAACAGTTCCACCCTCCGGGCGCCTCCGGAGATGCTTCTCTTTGCTCCCTCCTGCCTGCCAGCTGGCTTAGTCAGTGATGACACTCTGATTCGTTTTCCTCTCAGAATAAAATGCTGCTTCTCTTCGAGCAATTTCCAAATCCATTTTCCAAATCCATAGCCTCACACGTGGAAAATTTTCCTAACTCTTCCAGTATAACAAGAAACACAGACTTGAGCATGACACCCACCTTTGATCTGAAACGTGCCAGCCTACAACCTTCCTCACAAGGAAGGGTGCCCTAGATAATACGCATCTCTAACACTTATCCAAGGCATAGCATCACTGATAGGAAAAAATCATTCACATTGTTATTTTATATCCCCTGGGCCTACGTTTGGTCTCACTTGCACTAGTGCGTAAACTACCAGTAACTCCACTGGAGTCAATGGAGTTATATCAGTTTAAGAGGAGGGAGGTCCCTTTGGCTGTATTCCTACCTTGAGTTTTCTGGTTTCTTGATTTACAGCAGTGTTATCATTACCGTTGTAATGGATGGGATGCAAATACTTGAGAGAAAAAAAATTCTTCTCTCATACTAACTTTTCTTTCTTCCTTCGGCATACTTTTCCCTCTATTTCATCCTTCTAGGAGAGAGTATTTCTCATGAACAAGTGCCGTCTCACCTCTGTGGTGTTGGCAAGGAGGTATGGGCAATTATGGTCTTGCCCACAGACAAACAGTATATTCTGCCCAAAAGCTCTCAGAATTTTCATCTGCAGTATTTTATAGTAAATTTCCAAAATTATTATTTTACCTTTATCATCTAAAGGTCATTGCAGTCTATGGAAAATGCCCAAGTTCATTGGGCTTTGAGTCTTCCCTATTGCACATTTCATTCCAAAAGTACTTCTCTAACTATATATATCTATCCAGCCCAAGCCAGATCTGCAGTGGGTCCATCTCTTTGTGACTAAATTTGTATTAGCATATATAATGAATACAATTCTTCAGGGTAAACTTCCTATTCTTAATCTAATTTTTGTTATTGGCATTGTACTATTTAATTACATTCTAAAAAAGCTATGTTTTTTTACTTCTGTGAGCTTTTATCCAGTTCTTATTGTTCTGCATCATCACACTGCTGTTAAATATAAAGTTACCATTCTTCTCCAGGAAATCTGCTCTTGGTTCACTGTGTATAATTATTGAGAGAGATTATCATTTTTTTCTCTTAAGAAGAAATCCCAGTTTGGTAAGGAGAAAAGGCTAAAGATGGAATGTAAAACATAAGTACAAAGATTTGGGTTACACGTTGACATTCTCTTTAATAGTAACTTTCTATTTATAAGTGTCATGTTATGATCACAAGAGGGATATTGGAAACTCATTTGCAAATTAAAGCCTGAGTCAGAATGCTGTCTTGTTCAAGCAAACAAAAAACCCACACACAATGACTTGGAGCCAGAGTTAAATGGCTTAATTCCTGTCGCTAGGGAACATGTTATTCCATCAGTCCCATCATACCATTACCTAGCAATTTTGGCATGCATCATCTCACTCATCAGGCTCGATCACCATCCTGGGTGCTTTGCGCACATCCAGAGGTTTGGTCTGGCCTTCTCCACTTGGCTTAAGGCAAGTCACCCTCTCCTCCAGCTTCTGCCCCCCCACTTACACTAAATATGAAGCAACGCTATACGGGGGCCAGCATGGCAACTGCCATCTTGGACAAAACCAGACACTGAATGAGAGAGAAATGTATACATTTCTACAAATTCAGTCTCTCAAGCAGACAGGAGGAAAATCCCTGCGACTCAGAAACAAAGTTTTGTGATGCGTCAAGCAGGCAGGGTTGAAGAAAAGAGATTTTTCCTCAGCGTGCATACAGGCCAGTGCTCCAGGGTTCATTTGTTATCAGTCTAGCCACAGCTTATAACCCCGAGTCCCTCCAACCATTTCACACAATAAAACAGGTCCCGACTCTTTCTTCTCTTCCTCTCCTTGTACTACAAGGAAAATGTCACCTGCCTTGGGCTGCAGATCACGTCCATCATTTATGTGCCTCTTAAGCCCAGAAAGGAGCCACATCCTTGCCAGGAGGAAATCCCCACTCCACTGTATTGCAAGATGCAAATGAAATCCCACGTGTTGAAGTGGACTGGCCCTTCTATTCGATTTTCCCACCAAGGACATAATGTGCGACAGCAGACTAATGTGTGCTGCAAGGTAGGAGTTGAGTTAAGATATATCAGGTTAAGACCAACTACACAGCAATAACCTTACACTTCTCAGGAATAAAAATGTTGCTTTATTAGGAAACCTCTCCCGAAATGACTGCAAACTCCATCTTTGAACCATGACCCTTATGAAGGGCTGTGCAATATAAAAGCCGTGTGCACAACCGCAACAGCTTTATTGGCATCACAAATATATGAACAATGCTACAGGTCCTCATGGTCAGTAGACGGTGCTGTCCATATTAATGTGTGAGATCTTGATATGCTCATATACCTACACCTCTGTCCCTTCTAGAGACAACCATACCAATGCTGGCAGATCCCTTGTATCCACACAGACCACCCTTGACCTCACCAGGGTTATGAATAAATGTGTGGGTCTTTGGGCATAAGTTATTGCCTTAGCCACCATTTCAAGCAACTTAAATCAAACATTTTTGGGTTTTTTTTGTTTTTTTTTTTTGCAAACAGCACTAAGAAAGCATTTGGGTTTGTCTGCAAAACATCACACTTCTCTCTGCATTAGTTTCTTTATTGGTATCTTTCAACTGCTGTGATATATTCCTTGAATTATACAGGAATCCTCTTTCTAGTAATTGCTGTATTACTTTTATTCTGTCAGGTAAGATCTGTTTGTGCTCTGGGGAATTCATTCTTAGCAGTAAAAGAAATAACTGGTATGTCACAAGGTTTCTCTCTGCTTAGATTCTTGCACCTCTGCTGATGTGTATTCATTTTGCCAGTAAACAGTCCGCTTGCAACTACAGGACATCAGAGTATACTCAAAAAAAAATTAACAAACAGATTTTAAGTTGCAAATCTGTTTGTAGACCAAAACAAGAGCATATTTGGGAAACAGATACAACAAAGCACATCAAATCATATTGATTGGCTACCCACTGACAAGGCAACCCCTTAAAACTAATGACTTTCTGTCCAACAACTATTCAATGCAATATTGACAAATAGGACATCTGTTTATTCAAATATCGATTCCAAAGATTGTACAAGTGATGGCAGTTTGAGTATATGGAGAACGAAACCATGCCTCTCAAATACCAAATGCACCTTTCAATCATTGATGCAGCTCTATTAAAAATAATCTTGGCCAAAAAATTGATGTCTCCAATTGCTGAAATTCAGTATGTAAAGCTATCTCCTGGAGATAGCTTATCTTTGACCTAATGTGACACCCAACCACCTCAAAAAAGTCCTTGATGTATCCATAAAACAATTTGAATATCAGGCAAAATCTCAGAACAGCAGCCTGTGGCACTGTCTACAGAAGTGTTTTCAGTGTATTGCTTTTTATTTCTCATTTGTGCAGTGTTCATCTGTTATTAAGAAGCCATATAAAATCCATGAATGATAAAAAACAACAAAAAGCCCTTTATGATTTTACCAATACACTGAAATTAGGAGAATTTGGGGGTATTCTTCAGAATAGTTATGCTCCAACATGCAACATTTGAAATTTCTACTCTCTGCTCCGATCCTTGCCTATGTTTCTCAGTAGCGTAGCTGAGGGAAGGCTACCAGGGCAGCAGCCCCAGTTGCCACCTTTATGAAGGGGCACAAAAAACAGACACTGCTGCCCGCAAGCAGCATGGCAGCAGGAAGCGCTGCCCCTTGCATTGCAGCTCCCTGGGGCACAGAGCTGCCATGCTACACCTCTTAATTGTGTCCAGTATGAGGAGGAGGAGGTACGGAAAAAAGTTATCTACATTTATTCTTTTATTATGCTATTGCTTCTGTCACGTTCCTTACATGCTTTGATTTTTCTACATGTCTTTACTGTAAAGTACCACGCAAGAAATGCAGTGAAAAGGAGCACTAACAAAAGTAACGTTCTGCTCATTATAATGCAACTAAAGCCACTCTTTGAGATATTCAGGACAGGTCATCGATTCACACACACACACTCATATATTAATAAACATGAGTAACACCTTATCTCACCATTCAGTCAGTTGCCGGGTTCACAAAGCACCATCAATGGCTGCTGGATTCATTAACATCGCTCAACAGTTGATAAACTCCAATTAAAGTTCCATCTAGCACTTCCCATGCAGACGCAATATATGCTGGGGGTTGAATCCATGGGATAACCTGGCTTGATTTATAGTAAAAGGAATTGACCCCTGCCTGCACGTGGCTCATTAAGGCTGCCCAGATATGTCATCCTGAATTTTTCATGTTGACCCCCCTATCTTCTGTGCTGAGCCAAAGTGCTCAGTCAATTCCATCCTGCCAAAAAAATTCTAAACATACAGCTGATCCCGAGCGCCTCTCTTGACCCTGGTAATGCTCAAACTAGGAGATGCTAAGAAATGCTTTCAATACCTGGATTAAACATTTCTTTTTCTAACCTTCTTCTGTGCTCTGCGGGGAATAACCAGCACTTTAAGAACCCCATGAAGGGCTCTAATTAAATAACACTTTTTTTCCCCTTTGCCTGCTCTGAAACAACTGCAGCGACTGTGGGGCAATCTGTGCATTGCGAGTCCAGAGCAGTTAGTCAGCACGTGTTTCACCTCTGGCCTAGCACTGCCATCAAACCACATCCTTCAGTTCTTCCTCAGCCCTTGCAGAGCCATGCAAGATGGAGTAAACATGCAGGACCTCACGGGGACACCTCTGCATTATAGAGCTCTCTGGATTAAAGAGCGCCTGTGCTATGATGCATCTTTAAGGGTGCTTAACTCCAAGGTCAGTGCAGAGAACAAAGAGGCTTCTGGCTCTGCCTCCTCGCCGTCACTGCTGGAGTGTGAGGACAAGGCAAGCACTAGTCCCAGCACTGAAGGAAAGTCAAAGATTACAACTATGTCTACATTCAGGGCCAGGTGCAAGGAATGAGGGAGACTCCTTGTGCTCTTCCTCAGATGCCCCTTATGCACCCCCAGAGCTGCTGGCCAAAACCTAAAGTCCTTCCTTAGGACTAGGAGTTGAAAGGCTGACCTGAATAACCATTTTGCCTATGTGAGGACAAGGCAATGCCAGGTGCTGAAGCATCGTCTCTTATTTGGCTGGGATGATCTAGTTGGGGCTGGTCCTGCTTTGAGCAGGCGGCTGGACTAAGTGACCTCCTGAGGTCCCTTCCAACCCTCATTTTCTATGATTCGAAATTTCAGTGGGATAACCTTGCGTAAGTCAATGCTACTCAATGGCTGCAGAATCTGATTCTGGATATGGTATTCCAGATTTGTTCCACCACAACACGACCAGGCCACATACTGCCTTGACACTGGAGCCGAGGCAGATGTCATCTACCTGGACTTTACCAAGGGCTTCGATACAGTTTCGCATCCTATTCTCTTAAGGAAGCTAGCAGGCTGTGGAGTGGATGCTTACACAGTCAGGTGGGTGGCAAAGTGGCTTAGGGACCGCACCCAGAGAGAGTGGTGGTGGATGAGTCGTTTTTGACCTCGAAGGAAGTGGGCAGTGGGGTCCCGCAGGGTTCAGTCCTTAGACCGGTGTTATCTAATATCTGCATCAGCAATTTGGACAAAGGCGTGGAGAGCACCCTGTCCAAGTTCACAGATGACACCAAGTTATGGGGCAAAGTTAACACACTGGAGGGCAGGGAGCGGATACAGGCCGATCTAGACAGGTTGGAGCAATGGGTAGAATGAAACAGGATGCAATGCAACAAAGACAAACGCAAGGTACTCCACCTAGAGAGGAGGAATCCCCAGCACACCTACAGGTTGGGGGATGACCTCCTCAGCAGCTGAAAGGGATCTCAGTCACAGCTGACTCCAAGATGAACACGAGCCGGCAGTGCAACAAGGCCATCAACAAAGCCAATTGCACCTTATGCATTAGCACAGACATGACCAACAGATTGAGGGAGGTGATGCCCCCCTCTATGCGGCACTGGTCAGGCCGCAGTTGGAGTACTGTGTCCAGTTCTGGGCGCCGCACTTCAGGAGGGACACGGAGAATCTGGAGAGGGTCCAGGGGAGGGCCACTTATATGATTAGTGGTCTCCGTGCAAAACCCTATGAGGGTAGGTTGAGGGATCTGGATCTCTTCAGCCTTCACAAGAGACACCTGAGGGGAGACCTTGTAGCAGCCTATACATTTATCAAGGGAGGACAACAGAGAGATGGAGATACGCTATTTACCAGAGAACCCCTAGGAGTAATTGGGAATAATGGGTACAAACTAGTGGAGAGTAGATTCAGATTGGACATTAGGAAGAAATTTTTCATGTTAAGGGTGGCCAGAATCTGGAATGGGTTGCCAAGAGAGGTGGTACTATCACCTAACTTCAAGAGGAGGCTAGATAGGCACCTGGCTGGGGTCATCTGACCTCAGTCCTTTTCCTGCCTGGGGCAGGGTCGGACACGATGATCCTTTGGGGTCCCTTCCGACTCTACAATCTACAAAACACTAAATCCAAGTGGTGACTATAATCAACCCTAATTCACCCGGACAAATCCTATTCTCATCTCTCCTTGTACCATCTGGGCAGTCTCAAAACAAGGTTGCAGGTGAGCTATAAGGGGAGACAACAGCAATCTTTTGAATCATGCTAGTGCTGACTCTTAAAAAGGCACGTGTGTAATGTTGCTGTGGGTGTCAGACTCGATGATCTCCTGAGGTCCCTTCTGACCCCAACATCTATGAATCCATGTACTCCAGCAGCAATCACCATGCAAGGCAGGAGATCCCTGCAGAGCTTTTAAGACACTGAAATGATGAGCATGAACTTCTTGCAGTAGTAGGATAGCTCCTCAACCAGCTTGAGCTCCTTTGCACAACAGCAGTCGCAATGCTACAAGTTCTCATCCCAGGTGCCTTAATAAGCCAAGGTGATTTCTGCCAAGACCTGTTGGCTTTGAGTGAGAATGAAGCCATTTGTAGTCTTGTCTCCTGACTGATGTGGCGTTTTGTTTTTTGGGGTTTTTTTAACAAATTGGGGAAAAAAGTGGACATTTGCCAATGGGATTCCTCATGGGCTTATTGTCAGAGACTCTGATAAGGCAGGTCTGCATAGACCAAGTACCTCAGCACCCACGCCTGCAGTCAGTTAATTAACTCGGCTCCGGTTTACGAATGGTGAGCATTTTGATTGGCTACTGGGAGCATCGTCTAGCCATTTAGCACCAGATGGGGCCCTGGGTTTGCAGGCCAGGCAACAGTTCTCACCCAGTTCACTGTGGCAAGTCTTCAATCTCATTTTCCTGATTCCCTACCCTGGTTTTGGCTTCTTTCTGGACTCTGGCTTTCCCTGTGGATCTGTCTCCTGATCCCAGTTTAACTCTGCTTTTGGACTTTGCCCTGTGGATTATCCCTCATATTGGTACTCGCATCTCATCCTTCGACTGTATTGTGGACTCTGTACCTGGATTGCCCTTTGGTTTGGTAATATGGCTCCCATCCTCCGACTCAGCCCTGGGCCCCTGCTTTTCCTCAATGGTTTAACCATTAGAGAAGACTGCCTGGGCCCCAGTCCCTTACACTTACAGTTCAGAGTTATGCAGGCACAGGGCAACATTGTCAGCATCCTGAGATGGTTTCAAGCTACATCTGCATACACCCTCTCCACCCTTTCATGTAGTTTCATAGCCAATAAAGCTAAATTCTCTTTTGTGTCTATATATATTTGCTCCACCCTTCCAGAAGGAAACCCAGACTTATTTAACCAATTTTTATTAAGAGATTAAATAAAAGGGGGAAGGAGGGGGAGGAAAACTACTCTTCTAAAACATGCTGATAAATCATTCATCATCTATCCTATTTAGGTTCAAATACCACATCCATCACCATGGTATCTGAGTGCCTAATTATTATTCTTGTAAAGTAATGCAAATGCTGACTTCATAAGATTTTGTCTGCTAATTCAAATTTTCCTGTAGGGCACTCATTACGTTTTATCAGAGACAACTTGAAGTGTGTTTTCACATCAAATCTGAGCCAATACAGTTCATACTACAAATCTCCATTGGAAATTGGGGACTTGAAGAGGAGACATTTCTGACATCTGGGAGGATGAATAGTCCTTTCTTTGACAAGTACCTCCAGGATAGATTATTACTGATGGTTTCTCTACTTACAGTCCAGATGGGAGTTTGCTGCAGAGAACGTCTTCATATCAAGGGTCACTTCTGTCATTGCAGGGTAGTGTAGAGATACCCAAGATAGCTTTAAATGAGTTCATCCAGGTACCAGTGGAAGTTCAGCCATGGCATGATGGTAAAAATTTAGCACAAGCTAAGTTATTCTGCTTCTCAGGTGGGTTTTGCAGCTTGTCCTGAGCTACTGTCTAGACAGTATCACTGTGACCGAGTGGAGATGTACCACAAGATGTGATTTATACAGAGCAAGACTAGCTTCCAGTACTCAGCAGTTAAGATTCCTGTATAACTAGACCTTTATTATGGGATGCAAATCAAGATGTATTTCTATTGTCACATCTTACTTGCATAAACTGACTCTACATGCCACGTAACATCTTTGAGAGAAGAGGATGTCTACAGTGGGAATAAGTGAAGGTATTATCCATAAACAACATAATGTTGTATTAAGGATTACTTTATTAGCCCTCTACTTCACGAATGCTGTGATCTCTGTGACAGTTAACGGACCCAGTCTGGTTTCCATCTCTTAGGCTGCAGCCTTATTTAGATTAATTTCTAGTTGCCAAGAGCAATATCAGGTAAATTAGGATCTTTTCGTCCTTAAAAGGAACAGTGCTGTCATTCACCACGTATCACTTCACCATTGCAGGAACAGGTCCTCGCACCACTATAATTAGCGTAACACAATATCACCAGGAAAATAGCCTACACCATTTCCTAGGGCCAATGAATCTCAACGAAAATCCACAATATAACCAACTATTCCTGAAGGTTAATACAAAACCACATTCAGAGTTTTAAGAGAGGCAGCTATTTGGTGTGTGTACACACACATACAGAGATCTAGATAGATATAAAACACCATATTATATTTCAAGAAAAAATGACAACCCCTCAAACAAGATCAGCAACAACAAGGACTCAAGGCCTGATTTCTATTTAGCCCAATCCACCTTTAAATCAACTTGGTTAGAGTAAAGGAGCATTAGTGGAGAAATAAATATACTACTTAAGGGGTCCCTACACTGCCAGAATGGCATCCAAAGGGCATTACTGTAAATGAGAATCAGATCTTCCATCTCTTTACAACATAAGACCACGTTAACTCCCATTTTTAAAATGCCTAAACATATCACAGCCGAGTTGCCCTGAACTTCTAACTGTGTAAACTGGTTTGTCCTTGTCCTCCAGGAATAAAAATATCAAGGCCAGGATGTAAAGGCCATCCTGTGAGATGTCATATAATCGTGTTATACAGGGAAAGGAAAGTTAATGATAGCCTGATCCTACAATTCTTGTTCACCTGAGGATTGACTTCCCCGACTTCATATTGTCTATAAGCTTGAATAAAGATTACTCGGTTAAGTAAACATAGCACACTGTCACCTTCTGGCTTTGTAGGATTTGAACTGGGTATAGATATCTGCAAGTAATTCAGAGAGGCCACCCGCTACATGCTTCTAGTTATACGATAAAAAAATCGTTTTTCAAAGAAAGCCCTGACAAGCTACCACGACATGCCGAGGTAGTTTTTCAGTGGGAATAGATCATCGCAGCTGCACTGACTTTGTTGCCAGTATATACCAACTGATGCTCTGGCCCATCATGCCATAATTTGTGTTATCTCAAGAAATCCTCCAAGTATTGTTATGTCGGTGGTTGTCCACAGCGCCTCATATACAATGCCAGCCACAAGATGAAAAATGTCAAGAGCACGTGTCTCTAATAAATAGCTCTTTTCATGGTGGATTCCACAAGAGCTTGTTTATCTTCATAGTCTGTCATCATATAACTACATCTCTCTCCTTGGCATGGGCTCTGTGTCAGCTTGCTGAATGTTAACATTCCTTGAATGTATGCATTATTCCTGCCACCGCCAATATTAAGAGGATGCTAAAAGGCCAGAAAAATCCTCTAAAAGGCTAATTTAATGTAAATTCTAGCAGCACTCTGTGCTCACTACAGTAAATCTGTGATGCTTACACAAATAGCCCCAGTTTATTTGGCTTAATATTGTCATTTTTTATTTGCAGCACTTCTAAGCCCTAGTCATGGACCTCACTGTGGTAGTTGTTGCACAAACACACAACAAAAGATGGCCCCCCATCCCTGTCTCCAAAGCACTTTCAAGCTAATAAGACACAGCAAATAGCTAGAGATAGACAGGGGAATGCAAGGAAACAATGAGATGATAATAGCCAGTCAGATGTAGTTGTGTGAGCATATCAGTAGCCTAACCATTGTCTGGATTGTGTAGGCAACACAGCAAGAGACTAGTGGTTTCCAACCTTGGAAAATGCAAGCTCTTAGCTTTCACTTTTTCTGACTATGGAAAAAGAACAGAGCAATTCTTCCATTGCAGAGAACTCAGAAAGGCCGTAGCGGGTCCGAATGTCTTTGGCACGATGGATTTCTATTTGAAATCTCTGGGTTTATCTTACAGGGGTGTAGGTTGTAACCATGTTGATCTAAGGACATAGGCAGACAAGGTTCTTTTGGTAAATCTGATATCTTTTATTAGACCAACTCAAATAGCTGGAAAAAAAATCTTCTTTGCAAGCTTTCAAGTACAAATACCTTTGTCAGGCTGATGACAAGTGATTTGTACTCAAAAGCTTGCAAAGAAGAATTTTTCCAACTATTTGAGTTGGTCTAATAAAAGATATCAGATTTACCAAAAGAACCTTATCTGCCTGGGTTTACCTTATGAATTGTGTGCAGGTGTTTGCACACCCGGACAGTGCGAATATTGCATGGAGCCTCTCAAAAGGATCTCACAGCACCCCACGGTACCAGCGCACCCTGGTCGAGAATCGCTGGACTACATTCATAGCATTTCCTGCCTATTGCTCCTGAGTCACGTGCACTAAACCTGGAAGTGAGACAGCAAAGCCACTGTGGAGCACCCTTCCTTGCTTCTGCTCTTGAGCCGTCTGGTTTAGGTGTGGCGGAGAGCAATGTGGCAGGGGTATGCTCAGGACAGCTTCAGTGGGGTTGGTCTCTCACAAAGCAGAAGCAGGTGGGCACAGCTGTGCCTCTCAGGTCTGTCCTGCACCTGCAGCATCCCCATCTAGAGAGCTCTAGGAAGGGATTTTAAGAAGGCTAATGAGACAGCTTTCCAGAGCCTACAGGGAGAAAGCATCAAGGTGCTCGTTTGAAAACCTAACAAGTAGGCCATAGGGCTGGCATCATACTCCAACTAGATGTGGGATTCAACCTCTTGATACTGAAGGATGGATGGTAGTGGGAGGGAGAAGAGACTGCAAAGGGCCTTAAAGTGAAGAGAAACAGCTCGTGGTTGTGCAATAAAGAAAGGGGGGCAGGGGAGGGATAAAGACAGAGGCATCATGCTTAAAGCAATGGGCAGCAAAAGTGATCTTTGCAGCAACGTTCTGAATAAGCATGATGAGGACAGGTTGCATTTGTCAAGGCCCAAGAAAAGGATGTTGCCATAACGAATGGGGGAGGATGACAGCTTAGGTGACAGTTTTAAGTGTCTAAATGGATGCAGTAAGAGGTCATGGAAGACTGAGATGGAAAGGACAGTCCAGAGACAGAATGAAGAGGGAAGGAGTAAAAGGAGAAAGGAGGAAGAGGATGGACATGAGGTTAGGACAGAGAGAGAAATACATCCTTGACGCACCTGACTGCAGCAGAGAAGGAACAGACTCATTTGGCTCACCACCCTTCATCTACAGCCTTCTGTCACCACCTCGGGACACCAGTTTGGTAATGGCTCAATGGAGATTGCTTTAAGTCCCAAATCATAAGCATTACTTCCTATGGGACCTGGGTTTTACCCAAATCTCTACCATCTAATTTCTACATTACAGAATATGATTGTACTATCCAGAAAGATTCTGTCATGTTAGTTCTGGCTTCTTATTGCTTCAAATGAGGGAGTAATGTTAAGTGGTATTAATTCTCTTTATACAATCCTTAATGCAAGTCAGTTTTGCCACATACTATGTGTCATTTGATCCTGTAATTCTCCAGCCTCTTCTGACTAATCCTGACCTTAACTGGTTTAGCTCAACTCACTGTGAACCAAACCAAAATATTGACTTTGAGGTTGTACGTTTGACAGGGAGATAATCACTTCCATTAATGAAGCTAGAATTAAACCAATGAGATTCAGCTATTATGATCATCATAAGTGTAGAAAGGAGAGGCAGGTTCTCTCCATTCAGTCTGGTGCATCAACTGGAAACGAAAAATAATCTTTAAATATTATTTCGGTTTTGGCAGCATATCTATTTTGTCCTCAAAGAGGCTTCATGCATTACTGAAAAATACAAGCAGCAGTAGCTGCTGCAAAGCCGGCATTGCCAGCACCTTTAAAATAATCTGCAGTTACCATAGCTAACAATATGAATTTGGCAGCATTTGAATTATCAAAAAGCAATCTATCATATAACAGAGAAATCTCTCCCAAGTAGTGGGGTATTTGTTATTACAAGCAGCTGTATTTGTGACTTAATCTATCCAATACTATACACGGCTGGATATAAAATGAACAATTTTTGTCATTTATGAGCTGGCTTTTGGCAAGGCATTTTCATAATTTCAAAGAGGGTATCCTATTGTGCTCTTCCTTCTCTTCCACATGAGATGAATTAATGGCAAAACTTCCATTGACTTCAGCGGCATGAAGATGTCACAGTCTAGATAAAGTATTCAAGCCAGTAGCCATTAAAGTCAACATGAGTATTTTCAGTGATCTGCAGGAGCTCCAGATCACAACAGTATGGGCTTGATCCTGCTGCATCCAAACAGATTTTCCCTTTGGCATCAATGAGCACTAGAGGACCTTAAATCTTCTTTTTTCCATTAGTAAAATGTAACGCGACTCACAGTCCATTGATGAACATCAAGGTCAAACCCTTTTTCTCTCAGCTTTGTAACTTCAGAACAGGATTCTTCAGAATAAATCAATTCTCTGTACCTCTACAGAATAATAATTCCAAGACCCCCCGTCTATGGGATTTGGGTAGCCAGTTTCTCGGTAAAACGAGACGCTTTGAAAATCTTGGTCAGGAGGTTTACTAACATAGGGCCTGCTGTTCAGAAACTTGATGCCTGAACTCCATTGGCGGTGATGCTGTATCCACACGTACAAAAGTGTGCATGGACCTGTTAGTGCAATTTATAGAAGTCTGCATTAGTTGCTGCTGTCCAAATTCCCCGATCCTCCGAGTTGCTTCACTGTTACTCTGTATTTAGCTAGGCTCTTCCCATACAACCTATATTCACACGAGTAAGGAGTACCAGGTCCACATGAGTAAAACTCTACCAGTTCACATTGGTATCTTCTGTTCTCTCGACTCCCGTACTCCATCGTGCTGTCCAGTCATACTGCTACATTGTGATCCCTTTCAACCTGGATTGGGTACATTCAGAATTGATTTAGTCTGAATATTTGGGACCAGGAATCCAACAGGAAGAAGTACCCATGCAACTGGGACCGAGTTCGGCCACAATGACCTAGCTGACCATTGTGAATGGATAGCACAGTAGCACAAGTAAGGGTTTTTCAATACTAGTAGTAGTCAGACAAGGTCGAATACCCGGTTCTGACCTGCAATTAAATGTTCTTCTTTCATGCAAATTTGGTGGGGCAAGGAGGTGTGGGGGTGGGAAAAGCAGCGAGGAAAAAAAAAAAAAAAAAAAGACGACGACTGCATATGTTGATAATGCCCTAGGATATTTTAACTTGCTTGCCAAGATATGCTAGGTTTTGTGCTGCTATTGTGTTTATTCTTGTTGTTCAATAAAAAATAATTAGTTACCATGGAAACTGCCACATCATGTCATGCTTATGTTATCTCTGGCATAAAGAGCAACCTTCTAAGAGAAAAAAAGTCAGCACTTTGCGGTTAAATGCTGTTGCTTTTTATAACGTCTTAGAGGAAACAGTTTCACACCATTTTAAACTTCCTGCATGTTGCTTCTCCTGGAGGCAACAGCATGTGATCGGAAAAGATTTTGTTCTCTCTCTTCCTTTTCCTCATATTGGACAATGCAGTTTGTACCATCATTAGCTAATAGGGCATAAGCCATCATAGCTGATGAAACAAAATTATTTGGTGTCTTTGTTTGTTTTTTTTGTGATGGAGGTTTTTAATGAAGTAATACAAAAATTGACACATTCCTCTGAACGTAGACTTCAGTAATGTATTTAATTGATTGTGGTGTTGTGCAGGGTTCCAGTCGATTTAATTTGTATTGTTTGGATTTGCCATGAAGTGAAAAACGGAGAAAAGTGAGAAGAACAGGCAGGGAGATTTTGGAAGTAGAAAGTGGCAGCAGGTGGCCGTGTACTGACCAATACTAATGGCTGGTCTTACACAGGGAAGGATGCTGGTAGTATCTTTTATAGTGATGTGGGGTTGTTTTCAGTGTCCTGGACAAGTGTTTGTTTTTTTTAAATGACTGACCATAATTAGCTATGCAAGGGTCTGATCCAATTTTCCATTCTCTGTTCAAGACACGGGATACTGGTTTTTACAAGTAGAGGTAGACTATCCAGAGCAGTTCATATGTTTGTGCTCCCCAGATGGTGCATATAAAAGGTTTTGGATATATTGTTTGACAGGCATTGGACATCCAGCATCTGCAACACCCACAGGCAAATAAAAGGTATTTAGGTGTCAAGAGAACCACCTGTATATGCCACTTGCCTAATTGGTACTCAAGATGCCCAAAACTGCACACGCAAAACTTGTATGTACCGTAAAGCTTGTGGACCTCATACAAGCAGTGCTTCACAGTTTTGGCACTGGACTTTTTAAACCCATAAGAGCATTCTTAAATATAAAACCCTGGCTTCCTGAAGTGTACTGCTTATTTTACAAACTTGGCCCTGTGCTCATGCTGTATAAAACTGACATCAAACAGAGTCCAATGTACATAAGGAGAAATAAAGTTAAACTGTAAAATGATCTCATTACACAAAGTGCTATCAGCAATTTTGGTCTTCCCAGACCTGTGATGTGCCAACATATCCTTCAGACTGACAATAATAATGTGATAAGAGCAAGACAGTGTACAGTAAAATGTGCCTCATCTAAGAGCAAGGGAGTCATGACTCAGCACACACAGAAATTAAAGTGCGCACTCTACCCAGGCCAAGCCACATCCTAAGAACTATTTCTCATAACAAGAACTGCAGAACCACTGGGCTCAATAAGCTGTCACCATCTGTGGGAGGTGAACAGTAGTCACACATTAATGTCCATACACAGAGAAAGCTATGGACAAAGAATTCATATTTTGGTTGGGGAGTCAAACATCCAAAAATCCCACATCTGCAGATGTCCTCACAACCTTAATATGGTCCTGGATGGTGCATCCAACCTGTGCACAATTATAACGATTACAATGAATTAAGTTTGCATAAGCAAATGTAGCTCTGGCATCATAGTTTCTAGGGTCGGAAGGGACCTGAGTAGATCATCTAGTCCGACCCCCTGCCATGGCAGGAAAGAGTACTGGGGTCAAACGACCCCAGCAAGGTGTTCATCTAACCTCCTCTTAAAGACCCCCAGGGTAGGAGCCAGCACCACTTCTCTTGGAAGTTGGTTCCAGATCC
>NW_017728998.1:10296583-10305922 GCF_001723915.1 Gavialis gangeticus | reverse complement strand
ACCCCAGCAAGGTGTTCATCTAACCTCTTCTTAAAAACCCCCAGGGTAGGAGCCAGCACCACTTTGCTTGGAAGTTGGTTCCAGATCCTAGCCGCCCTGACCGTGAAGTAGCACCTCCTGATATCTAGCCTAAACCTACCCTCTGCCAGCTTGTGACCGTTACTCCTGGTCACTCCTGGGAGTGCTCGGGGGAACAGGGACTCCCCCAATGCCTGCTGATCCCCCCTAACCAGTTTATAACAGGCCACTAGATCCCCCCTCAGCCTTCTCTTGCGGAGGCTGAACAGGTTCAGGTCCCGTCACTTCTCCTCATAGGGCCTGCCCTGCTGCCCCCTGATCATGCGAGTGGCCTCCTCTGGACCCTCTCAATGCTGTCCACATCCCTCTTGAAATGCGGCACCCAGAACTGGATGCAGTACTCCAGCTGCGGCCTGACTAGTGCCGCACAGAGGGGGAGGATCACCTCTTTGGACCTGCTCGAGATGCATCTGCGGTGTACACCCAATGGAAGGAAGGACTGAAAAAAGATCAACTAGCTCCTCAAGCCTCGTCTTGCACTCTAGCCTTTGTTTAATATTTTTTACTAGCCTCTCTTTAAAGGACAAGCTTAAAATGATTCTATTATGTAGAAATGGTGGGGATGAAAGGGAAAAAAAAAACAACTTTCCTGCCTCAGCTCCCTACACAGTGAAAGCAGCTACTACTGCACAGCAGCAGTGCAGCAGCCAGTGACATGGGCTCCTTGGGAGCTGCCCCTTCACCCCACTTGCTTCCCCCAAGACATGCTATACAGTGCAGGATTGTGTCAGCTGTGGCAAGGACTCCTGGAGGTAGGTGGGGTGTGCCGGTGCCCTGCCCTAGGTCTAATACTGCTGTTAAGTACAACATCTAGAAAATCCTTCCCAAATAATATGCAATAAAAAGGTAGACCCCTTAAGTTTGTATTTCTATACGAAATAGGTGGCAGCGGTAGAAGGCCAGTAACCCAGGTGGGCTGGGCGGAGCGGCTGGCAGCAGGAGTTGGGTCCATACATTGCTCCTTAAAGACAGAGGATGAGATCCTGGGCCAGGGGGTAGGAGGCAGGTTGAGAGTGGGTAGGGAAGCAGCCAGCCTTTTCTCCCTCCCACTGCAATAGATGCGGCGGTAGCAGATCTCAGGAATTCTCCAGACAACCTTCTCCGTGGCTGCTGCCACTTTATTGGCAGCGCAGGTCAGGCTTTCAGGTTCAGCAGGCTGACTAAATTTCCCCAAGGAAATCAAGTGAGAGGAGGGAAATGGTGGGGGTTTTTTTGTTTTTTTTTTTAAAGATACAACTACTCAGATAAATCTGAATGAAATTTCATGGGAGAAAAAAAAGCAGGGGCAGGACATATCAGTAGCCTGGGGGAAGGAGGGGGGCGTTTCTTGTTCATTAAAAAGAGGGCCTGTGGCCAGCAACAAGATACATGAATGCTTCCTGGAGAAGAGAAAAAAAAAGTTCGCAAGCAACTCTTATAATGGAAAGTGTTAGGGAAGCTCAAGAGAGGGATCACATCTAGCACTTCTATAATTTTAAAAATCTTGCTATATTTATGCTGCATATTAAAAGTTAAAACATGTGGAAATTATTTTCTAATGCTGGAGAATAAGCCAGTAACAGAGATGATCAAAACCTTTAAAATGAAAAGTTCTCCCTTGGGAGGAAAAGGGGGGGTGTAGTTGGCATGGCTGTATTTTTTGCATTAATAATACCGTAATATTAAATCATTTTAAATATACCACCCCCCGCCCCCCAAACAAACAACCCCTTTATAATGTGATTTTTTTTTTTTTTTTTTTTTTTTTAAGAAGTTGTTCTTGAAAAATGAAAGATTCTTAAGTATTTCAGGAACATTTGTATGAAGTTTGAGAAAAAATTATAAAAAACACTTTAATTGGGAATAATATTTAATGGTTTATTTTTTAAAAGAAATGTATGCGCCTTTCACACTTTGTGGATGAAAACAATGATGATAATTTGAAAATCATCCCAAACTAAGTTTTCCTTTTTTTTTTTTTTTTTTTTTAAATCCAAACAGAGAAAGGGAGAGTCTGTTGTGCAAGTCAGCCCTTTCCTCATTTCACACTCACACATGCACAGTTGTGCACACAACTTTTGCACACAAGTTTCCACTTGAAAAAGAGATCACCATATCTCTATTTTTGACCTGTTAGTCTTTCAGATTGGGAAAAAAAATGAAAAAAAAAAGTAAAGCAAGCAAAGGCTGCACTTTCCTTTCTGTATTGTGCAGTAACTTGCGTCACATGGAGTGAAATGTTTAGTCCTGAAAGCCAGCAGGGCGCCACACCCTTTTCTGTAACCATGACTCATGAGGCAGTGTTTAATAAGAAGCAAGCGTTCGTTAGAGAGAGGAGTTTTATTTTGTCATTTAATAAAGAGCTCAAAGAAGACCCAGCTCAAAAAGACCCAGATATATTGCAATATCACTTTCTAAATATATGGAGGTTACGGGTTATGACCACCCCTTAACCTAAAAAGATGAGCCAAGGTCCAATCATCACAGAACAGTTAAGCCTCTTTGTTTCATGTAGAAAAGGAAAACAAAAAGTTAAAACAGAAGACAGAATGTACCATGAAGTTTGTTGCGTGGCCCATTGCATGAGCCTCCCCTACCTAGGTAGGTAACCATCCTTGCGTTTCATAAATGAAAAGACTAGGACAGCTAAGCCCAGATGGTTGCAGAGAGGAAAGAGACAGTAGAGCAAGTGATCGAAAACAAAAACAGAAAAAAAGGTAGGGCCCTGCTTTTGATGGTATATTATAAAGTAGGAGGCAACCTCTTCTGGGCCCCCGAGCAAGTAATGTGCGGCAAGTAACATCTTTCTTCGTTCTCCGTCAACCTCAGTTTCAACCTGTTAATTTCCAATGTACGTGAACAGTGTCAGAAGGTCTGGTGGGCAAGCTATGGCCAGAATACCACCGTTACAAGCACGCTGACTGCTACACCTGTTCAATACAGTTGAAGTTGGCCCTGAACTGGGAGACGGGTTATGTTAGTTTAATATTGTATGAAATACTTTTAAATAGCCTGGCTCATCAGGTTTCTTCTCTCTTTTTCCATTGTAGTAACTGCAGCTCATGTGGACATACATGAATTAGCCTTTACACACACTTGCTCAGGTACTGCCCAAGTTTTTACTGAGTTGCTAAGGCATGTTGTTTCAGCCCACATCAAGCTGCTAAGGCTACACTGCTAATTCAGATTAGTTCTTTCAAAGCAAGCCAACACGTGTCTACAACTGCATATAGATACAGCCTTTGCTTTGTGTATGCACCAAGTGACTTGCTCAGCCTCCTGCTCACAGAGCACCTTATGCTGCATGCGACAACCAGAGCATTCCCCTGGTGTGATCAACTCTGTAGTCTTGTGCACCACCCAAACACTCATTGTACCAGGTCTGCCCACTGCCGCTTTTCTACACTGCCTTGACTCAGCAGTCCGCATCTGCTCCTGTTGATGGGACTGAAGGATGGACTTCTATTCACGTGCATGTCTAAATTCCTTGCAGAGCAAGAATAGATGCAAGCAGGAGGTACTTAATCATTCTGCTGAACTGGGTACCATTGTTTTCCATATATTCCACTTCCCATTTTCTCCATATGCAGCTACAAGCGCTTTACAGAATGGATCCATCAATATTCAATGCACCCCATCTCCACAGGGAGCTAGGTTTTTAATTAGTGTCCATTTTTCATGGGCTTACTAAGAGGTACTTGACTGATTGATCAAAAGATAGCCTGTTGGAATTTGGTTAAGGAAATCCAGAGATCACTCACCACCATCATCTCCTCCTTGTTGTTTCTAGACATTGCAGAGACCTTACAGAAGTGCAGTTTGATATTCAACATGACACTTGCTCCAATTTACAAGAAAAGTGATGTTAATAACTCACTCCCATGTTGGTTCTCCTCCTTCCCAGAAGCATTTGAAGTCAAAATAACATTTTTCTTTAGTCTCTGTGACCTAGCCTTTCCTCATTTAGATAAGTCAATTATACACCTCATACAATCCCCCCCAAGTTCCCTCTTTTGTCATTTTCCCTTTGCAGCTCACTAACTGGACCAAGATGCACTAGGAGGATACCTCATTAATTTAGATTCCCATGCATTTCCACTGCTGCTCAAGACGACTCAGCTACATATTGCTCATATCCTGGGTTACTGATCCATTAGTGGGGAAAGCACAGAAATGGTTAGCCATATTAGTCTGAAGGTGGGGGGGCACCTTGCAGTGTGTCCCCCTAAGCAGGAATATGCATTCCCCAGGGGCATATTTGTGCCACTGCTAGTTGTCCCCAGGGAATGCCCCTGTACACAATCTGGCATGCAGCAAGTTGCCCTGGGTGGGGTAGGGAAGGCAACCTTACCGGGGGCTTGGGGGCTACTGGGGCTCCAGCAGTGGCCATCTGGGTATGTGGAGCCTGGCTGACAACTGGAGCGTGCCTCTGGCAGGCCAGGCTCCAGTTCTGGGCAGCACATGCATCATGTGGCTTTTTTCTGGTGCAGGTTTTTTGACACTAGGATCTGCCAGTGTGGAGACAAAAAAACCAACCACTGTACTACAAATTAGAAGCACAGCAAACACCTACATGTGTGGCACTTGCAGTTTGTGGCACCAGACAGGTCTACAGCCCTGCAAACCACCCACACATGCTTGTCTGAATGCACTTTTGGGCTAGGGACAGACATTCAAAAAGCCTGATCCCAGACTGACTCAATGTTTGCACCTTAGTCTAGCCAGGTTAGACTAAGCCAATTTGTAACTGTAAAGACACGCCCTCTGGACTAAGAAAAACAAAACATAGGCACATGCCTGCAGTGCCTCAGGCTAGAAGCTGAGGGCACCAGATCAGCCCTCCTTTCCCTTCCATAGTTCTGAGCCGAGGGGGGCCTGGCAAGGCCCTAGCAAGACACTCCAGTTAGGGAGGGGTCCCATCCCCACAGGGAAAAATTGATAATATTGTGTTTTTGTTAGTGTAGTGATTAAACACAAAAAAGACAGAGGAACATTACCAGCTACCTGTTGATTCTGCCTTTGTCCCATCTGTCACAGCATGGACCCTAGCCAGCATGTGGTCTGCTAGCCAATGCAGAGAGGCATCTCTGCAAGGTAGAGGGGACGGGGAAATCCCTGCTTAGCAGAGAGTGATAAGGGGAGGGAGGAGCAGGGGGAGGCCAGGCAGACACCTGCAGTCTCTGCCAGCACTGCAGCTAGGGAGCAGAGGGAGGGACCAGCCCTGCTGTGGAGCCAAGAGCCCCACCCAGCCCAGAGAGCCTGTTGGGATACTGGGGGAGTCTGGTTCATCTTAAACTAGCAAGGGGTCTGGGACAGACATTGCATAAACTGGTTTGACCCAAACCAGACACCAGAGTAGAAGAGCTAGTCCAAGTAACAGGATATATTAGAAGGGAAAGAGGTTCTTGGGGCCAAGGACTTGGATCAGGACTCTGGAATTCTACTTAACTCCTGGCTCTTCCAACACTTCTTGTGCAAATGAATTGGAGTATCAATCCTCCAGCTGTAAAACTTGTGTCCACCTCTTCCATTTAAATAGGAAGCTCTTTGGGGGCAGAAATTCTCTTTTATTGGGCAATGCCTCAGCAGAATGGGGTCTCAATTCTAGTCACCATTTCTTAGTACTACTGTATTATAACCAAACTAAAATAATGTACCAACAATGTATATAATGTATTTTTTGTATGGTACATACCAGCCTGACCAGTGTTTGCATGCATGTTCAATACACACATTCAGGGTGAAAGGTACTGCAGTTGACAAAAAGATGCTGCTTTCACCACCAGCTGGAGAGCAAATTGTTCTCTCTTCCTACTTCCATTTTTCAAATTATATTTATCTAGCTCTTGTGCCATCTTATTAAGTCAAGAGTGAGTAAATGTTGTTTAAGTATTAAGCCATTGCTGAGAGCCCCAGTTTAGCCATTAGCCACAGTGGTATGTGTTCAGATAATTTAGCAGTGGACAAACAGTGAAAGTCATATAGAAACACACTCATAAGTAAATGTTGTTTTTAGCCTCTAAAGCTAAACTGGCCTGATGCCTCACCATAAATTAAAAGCAAGATCTGATTGTACAGACACTTCAGTCTACTAAAAACAAAAACAATAGTGAAAGCTTTATGTAGAGAGGCGAGATGGAAAAAGATTAATATAAACCTTACATCAGTAATACTGAAAGTCTCATTTATCACAAGGCGTCTGAAAAAACAATTGGGTAAATATTGATCCATTGATCATGCAGTATTTGATAACATAACATCTTTCATTATACAATGAAATGAGCTTCCAAGTTCAGTTCTGCAATGACACTGTTATCAAGCCGCACGTTAACTTGATGTTGCTTTCCCAGGGTTTCCAGACAACAAGTGCTTTGTTTTGCTGATGGCATGAAGGATTTTTAAAAAGGTAGATGTAGGTATTTAAGGGCAAGTCTTAATCATCTTCCAACATACTTAGGAAGGATTGAGGGGGAAATTCAGGTGCCTGAAGCCATGTCCACTTGGTGAACTCACCAGGCCCCCAGTGGCAGCCTAGACCAGAAGAACTGTAGCCATGTCCCACAGGACTTCAAGCAGGTTAGGCAATGCTGCCAAGCAACACTGCCAATTAGCCCATCCCATGGTAATTAGCCCACTTGCACTGCTGTATGGACATTGTCTATGATACTTCTAATTTGTGAAACAGCCCACTCAGAGTAGCACAGCCTTGCAGCATAGTAATTTTATCCTAGGAGATACAGCTTAAGTCAGAGGGGTCCAAGTCAAATCCAAGCTGCAAAACCATGTAGATACCTGGTTTAATTAACCACCATTTTGTCTTGAAGAAATTCCTAGGCACCCATGTTTTGATTACTAGAAGCAGTCCAGACACCCAGGTGCCCCATGCCTGTTACCAAGTTATTTTCTGTAAGTACCATGTTGTGAGTAATCTGCCCTAGTAGTTAGGCCACCAGATCAGGGCAGGAGCTGGAGAAGAAGTCCAAGGTACCCAAACTAAGGGAATCCTAGGAGCCAAGTCCACATCAGGGCTCGAGTCAGAGAATGAGCTACCAAAGCCAATTACTTTTAAACCAGGGACTGTCCTGCGTAGGGATCCGCACCCTACAGTCTACAGGCAGATCTGGGGCTTCAGTGGCATGCAGGAAAGAGTGTGTGTGGAGGGGAACCTTCCGTGGGAGACTTCCCCGTGATGGTGGGGAGACCACCTAGCACCTGCCTGCCTTCAACCTGGGGTGGGTCATTCCGGCCTGCAGCCAAAATAAGGTTTCCTACCCCTTGCTGGGTCCAACACAAGCATTCCTGTCAACAAGAACGGCAACTCAAGACTTCCCCTTCCAAAGAAGCGCCCTCCTCACTAGGCCACACTCGCTCTCGCCCCATGGATCTTGTACTCTTGGCAGCTATGGTTCAATAGAGGCTGCAGGATGGAGGCGGTGGCAGGGAGAAGCCTACTAGTTGGAGCGCTCACCTGCAAAGTGGGGGACAAGGTTGACATTGTAACACTAAGATACAGGCATGAAATTCTACCCCTTGCCCCCCCCCGCCCCACAAGTTATTGCTAGACAGTGTCATTTCATCAGTATCTTAACTCCATGGTCTCCTTGCTACCTACAGACTATTTAATGTAGCAGCATGTTGTTAGAATTTAATTTCTGATTATTCACAAGAGATACTTCCTCATTAAAGATACAGCTGGAAAAGGGTTTGTCAACAGATTCCCTTTAACAACGATTCATAGATAAAAGCCTGGCAAGTGTTTCTCTGCCAAGATTAAAGCAAGTCTGCTGAAGTGCTCAGTAGAGCAAGCTAACATTTCTTTTAAACCACCAAGCAGATTCAATCATCAGGAGTTACATTTCTCGTGTTACTTCATGAATTTCTTTGCAGGCAGGCAGGCAGGCAAAAAAAAAAAAAAAGACTTCCGCATGTGGCCAAAATCCAAGGGAAGGAACGAATTCTAAAACTGAATTTTCAAACTTGGCTGAACTTTGTGGTTTCCACAACGCTGGGGAGAGAGAAGTTCGTCTTTGAAAGGGAATTCTAACTGCAACGTCATGCAGCTGCAGAACAATAAAAACCACAGTATTGATGCATCAGCTATTTAATGGATTCTACCACCCCAGCTCATGTTGAATAATATATCTTTGCTCTAAAAGTCAATGATGAGCACAACGGAAGGGGCTACCCAACTTGAGAGGGATACCAGAATCCAAAGATACAGAAAACATGGCATCATAAAATATAAGAACACAGTCATCATCCATTTTCTAAACGTGCACTAAATGAACTTGAGAAAAGTCACAAAAACCTATCTATGAGACTGTGTGGGGCAGATGTTCATGTTGCACCATGCCTAGATGCCAAATGAAGCAGCCTCTATCAGACTGCTTGACAGTTTTTTTGCTCCCGATATAGTCTACTGTTCAGAAAATAAGCCCTAGAAAATAGCTAGAGGAAGAGAAGAGTTAAAAAGCACCCTCCACAGCTGTAACTTTGGCTCTGTTCAGAACTTCATTCTGCATCTGCTAACATTGGGTGCCAGCAAAAAGGAAATAGAAGCTCACCTTACTTCTGACAATAGCCGATTAGATGTACTTGATATTTTTAATGGTATTCAGTTAATTTGGGCAAAAGCAATTGTTGATGAGAAAGCAACAAGGTGTCAAGGCCAACTATAAAACTTTAATATAGAAGTTTGATGAGTATTGAATCACTGTGTAAATATGAAACGTATGATCGATACAAGATGAACACATTCCATAATTTGCAAATAGCTGCAGGGTAATAAGCCAGTCCTACCTTTTTTTTGATTGGGGCGGAGCAGGAGGATGAATTCGAGAGAGTCTCCGAGTGGGATTCTGACCTCACAATCTGATCTATCAGAAGGTCCTGAACTAAACTTTGGACAGAAGTTCAAAAAGATCTACAGCACAAGGAATCACATAGTCCAGACTGAAATTATGGAGCAGTTGACTGTGCTCAGATACTGCTAACATATTAGAGAACCCAATATGGTACAAGAGACCTGTAGCACAAAAAAGAGTTGCTAAATAGCCCACTTTGTCAATTTAGGGCAAAACACATAGCTTTCTTTTCCTGCTTTGCTTCAGAGGCACCTCTTTTTAAGGTGACCACTCACTTCCCTGAGGTTGCCTTACTAGAAGTAGTAAGCAAGTGATCATCAGGGATACAGGTGTTCTGTTAGCTATGGAAAAAACCAAATTTTTCGTAATGCAAGAAGAAAAACCCAGGAGAGAGAGGTTTCCCCTTGCAGACTGGGGG
>NW_017728998.1:10289906-10291583 GCF_001723915.1 Gavialis gangeticus | reverse complement strand
TCATAGCAGTGAAATGATGAAAAACTGCAACAAATAATGTGGGATGGGGTGCATGAAGCAGGCAGGGGGCACCACATGCCAGCCAGGCAGCATGACAGCAGCTCCCTGCAAGTAAGTGTAGGGGGAGGGGGTTGAGACCCCCATACAGAAGGAGGGAGGGACTTGGGCAGGGCTGGGGTTGCTGCCCAGCCGGGGCGGTACCTGGGGCTCAAAATGCAGCTGCAGGGCCCAGGCAGGGAGCAGGACAAACTCACAGGTCTGTCCTGTGCAGCTTGTCCAAGGGGTGGCAGGAGGCTAGTTCCCCACCGCTCCTGGGGGAGGGAGGGAAAAGAGGGGCACATGCCCTCCAGATCGGTGCACAGGGTGGGGACAGATGCAAGCTGGCAGCTACAGGCTCAGGGCTCCCTGCCCTCTCCCCAGGGGCTCTGTGGAGCAGCAAGCCAGACCCAGCATGGCAGGGCAGAGTGCCTCAGTGTCATTACTAGGAGCCCCACACTGTCATGGCAAGGTGCCCCCAGGCCATCCGGCTGCAGCAAGGGTGGCAGTGTGGAGTTGCATCTCCCACTGCTGCTGAGTGGCCAGGAGGCACCTTGCCATGGCAGCGTGGGGCTTCCAGCAGCAGCACTGAGCCTCCTCACCCTACTCTGCCCTGCCAGGTCCACAGAAGCCCCCAGGAGAAAGCAGAAGGGCCAGAAGCCCCAAGCCCGCAGCCACCAGCCTGCATCCAGGCTCCCTCCCATACCAGCTGTCGGGGAGGGGGAGCTGAGCTCCACTCCACTGCAGCAGCCACCACCTCCCGTGGACAGCAGTTGGGACTCAGGTGCTGCTGGTGGATCTAGGGGGTTGTGGACCCGGGACCATGGCCTTATAGCCATATCAGGAGGGGGGCCCCAGCTGCTACCTACATATACAGCAGCATTTCATTTAAAAAGCTGTGGAAAAACATAGATGGGGTAGGGGGCATTGTTGTTTTTTTTTAATTTTGGAAGTTAAAAAAAAAAAAAAAAAAAAAAAAAAAAAAAAAACCCACACCATACAGAAAACCAGGATCACTGGTGATCATCATGCATCTGCAATCCATGGCACATCTGAGAATGCATACCGAGTAAACTGGTGCATTCTACCATTTGCAAGGACTTAGGGATTTAAATATGACACTACAAATCCACATTCTCCAGATCTAGTAGCCTGGTAGAAAACAGTTTCAAACTAATAACAACATTCCCTGTCAAAAAGCTTCAGAATGAGAATCTGATTGATATTTAGTACTGTTAAATTCCAGAAGGGCATGAACAAAGCACAAGATGTTACCTGCTGATATCTTGTTCGTCAGAAGGCTGAAAACAAGCCTGCAATGATATCAAAGCCATTAGGTCCTTGCAGATGCAGAGAAAGACAGCCATCAGCACTTCATGCTATGATTACTCACTATCATGGCCCACCAGACCAGCCAGCCTAGTAAGTAGATCTAGTCATGGAGCTGGGGTAAGGGTCAAAAACCACAACCCAGGAACCAAAATGCCAAGCTAAGCCAGGAACTGAGAATCAGAAACCGAGTTACCAAATCCAAAGGAAAATCCACAGAGCAAAGTCCAAGAATAACCCAAACCTGGGTCAGAAATCAGGAACCAGATCTGCAAGGAGAATCCAGAGGCTGAAATCCAGGAGCAGGCCAAA
>NW_017728998.1:10275967-10284906 GCF_001723915.1 Gavialis gangeticus | reverse complement strand
ATCTATCCAGTCCTAACTGAAACCTCTAAATCTAGTGCAAGCCTATTTGTTTCTCTCAATCCAGTCTTCTGATGTCTTCAGTTTTTTTAGATCAATATGTAAAAATCTGCTTAATAAAAATACTAAAGGAAAATCCACAGAGCAAAGTCCAAGAATAACCCAAACCTGGGTCAGAAATCAGGAACCAGATCTGCAAGGAGAATCCAGAGGCTGAAATCCAGGAGCAGGCCAAAGACAGCATCAGGAACTAGGGAAGTTAAAGATGCTGCTAAAACAAGAGCTGCTCAAGGACTGGAGACCAGTGTATTGTACAACAAGACTCAGGTGCTGGAGGAGTTCCTTAAAAGCAGCTCCAGAAGCAATCAGAGGGAAGGGGCTAGGGTCAGCTGGTCTTGATTAGCAGTAACTGGGGTAATGCCCTTACGGCTGGAACCTGCCTGAGCCTTACAGAGCTGGCCCAGGCTGCAGTACAGGAGCCTTTCACCCATGCTGAGCAACAATGGTTGCATACAGCAGTAGTGCTATAAGAGGTAACCTAGTGGTTCTATGAGGTTTTTTACCACACCAAAACTGTGGAGGAATAGGATACACCTTTTGCAAATCTTTGAAGGCGAAAAGGGATGTGGAGTTAGCCGTTTTTCCTGAGAAGGCCCCTGCAAGTGTTTCAGCCCCAGGACATGCACAACCAGAATTAATGCATTTATAAGAGTATAGCCAGGGTGCTGCTGATGTCTTAGGAGACCTACAAGTCCATACACTGTGGCGTCTCAGAAACTCAGTGAATGTTTGTCGTCTGTTTTGGTTAACTGATAGAAATAGCTGAAATTCTGGAATATGTTAATAGTGTTTCTTAATTTGAAAGGAGTTTATTTTGGCTGGGAAATGAAGATGTGAGAAACTGCTTCTTTAACTTCAAGGAGCTCTTGAAAGAGCCAGTGAATATCAGTGGCTGTGTCATGTGGAGGCTTGTGCTGTATAGGGCTTGATAGACTCAAGCTACCAAATGAAATGAACTTCCAGCAGACTCCTTGGTTCAGAGAGATTTCTAACTGACACTATTTCAGTTCACGGTCTCTCCTAGCTAGACTTTCAACCAGAGCCCCTTGCAGACCCAGGACTAAGGAAAAGTACAACGATCCCCTTCCACCGTTTTCATAGGCATGGGGTGGAAGGGCATCGTTGTACTTTTCCTTACTCCTGGGTCCAAATTTGCACTTGGACCCATTTGGCATGTATTATTATTCCATTGGCTTCAGTGAACTGATTACCATGAAAAGAGAACAAGTCTTTAACGTCAGCCAAATTAATTACAGGACCCAGGATACTGTTATCAAACAGATGTCCTTATGAAAGGGCCCTACTGAATTCACGGCAGAAGTGGGCTGCGCTGCAGCTACTTTAATGTTGCAGGTTCTCCCATGTGCCTCCATGCCTCTGATTGGTGGAGTTCCCCCCGCCCCCTTATGGCCTTGTTCCTGATTGGCAGGGAGGAAACAACTGCAGTTTTAAATCTGGTGCCGCTTTTGCTTCCCCACCAGTCAGCTGTAAGCAGTGGGGCCGCTGCTTGAGCAGAAAGAGGAGGCCTTACATGACCAAAACAGAACACACTGAAGCCTTCATCCCCCTTCGTTGGTTGGGGCAAGCTTCTCGGACATCCAGGTTTTGTCTTTCCCATTACTGCAAATGGCAGGACTAGTCTGCTCTCACGTATCCCAATGTGAACCAGTCTACTACATCAACAGCATTAGTACTGGTGGGTGAGACATCAGAATCAGCCCAAACATGCACATTTTGATCACACTTTGTATTATGAATGCACTTACAAATAGCCAAAAAAGGGTTAAGAAACAAGTAACAGATGTTTTACTAAGTTCATAATTAATTACTATATACTCAAGTCAATAGGTTGTCCCTACAAGTTGTCCAATGCAATACAACAACAATAATAATAGTAACAGTTATCATTCCCATCCCATCACAGTGTATAGTCATTAATTACACTTCCTACTAATGTATTTCCAGATGGATGACAACTGCCTACAAAAGGCCGTGCTGTACAGGGAGCTGATGGTGGGGAAACGTGACAGAGGGGTCTCACGCAAGCGCTTCAAGGACGTTTTGAAGAGGTCCTGTCCTGCCTGTGGTACTGACCACAAACGGTGGGAAACACAGGCTGCATAGTCGTGATGCCTGCCGGCTCCAAATCAAAAAGGCAGCGGCCTTCTTTGAATATCAGCACAGAGCCAGCATCTAGGAGAAGAGGAGTAAGAGGAGAAAGATACACCCTCATCTAGCAGCCATCAGCCATAAATGTGTAACCATTGCAGCAGGATTTGCCTCCCTGCAGTTGGACTGATTAGTCACCAGCGGGCCTGTAACCGGCGTGGGCAGTTACCTTCCTAACTTCTTCATCTGCGAAGAACCGCCAAGAAGAAGACCAATGGACTTAAAACCATCTACAATGCAGAATGCATTAGCCCAGGGGTGCTCAACCTCCAGCCCGCAGGCCAAATATAGCCCATGGAGCCATAGGTATTTGGCCTGCGTGGGTCCCCACGGATCAGGAAATTTAGCAGCAAGGGAGCAGTGGCAGTAAATGTGGTCACCCTCCCCCACTGCCAAATTACCAAATCCCAAGCCCTGCACAGCAAGTTAGGGCTAGGTCACACCCCCTCCCCTCACCCCAACAGCTGGATGGGACTGGGTCATGTCCCCTTTACCTTGTGGGGCTGGGTTGGGGCTAGCTCAAGCAGCCACCCCCTCCCACGGGCGTGGGTTGGAGCCAGGATGCCCCCTGCCCCGCTCCGCACAGCTGGAGGACTCTGCTGCAACTGCCCTGTTCCAGATCGGGTCTACCAGCTGGATCTGGCCTACAGACCATCTGGGCACTGCCTATCCAACTTGCCAGCCAAAAGGGTTGAGCCCCACTGCTTTTGCCTATAAGTGGCTTAAAACATGTTTATAACATCTGTTAATGAATTATTAACCCTTCATTTAAAAAAAAACCTATAAATGTGTCCTTAATAAGAACGGTGGCCTACTTTCTGTTCTAAATCACCAAAAGCTTCCTTGTTCCTAAGCTTCCTTCACTCACGTTAATACATCAGGAAGTACAATCAGCATTCATTTTCATGTTCAATGCAGAAAGAAAACTGAGAGACTGCTGATAAGGGTCACTCCTTTGTAGCATCAAAAGATCCTTATGAAGGCTCAGTTTGTCTACATATTCCTTAACTGCCCACACTGTCCTTGAGCTTTGAACAGTATTGATGACTGGAGCTCATTCCACTTTTTGACACTTTATTTTTCCTTTTCTTTGTTCTCCTCATGCCATCATAGAATCATAGGAAGTTAGGGTTAAAGGGGACCTCAGGAGGTCACATCTAGTCCAACCCCCTGCACAAAGCAGGACCAGCCCCAACTAGTTCATTCCAGCCAAGGCTTTGTCTAGCTGGGTCTTAAAAACCTCCAAGGATAGAGATTCAACATCCTATCTGGGTAACCTGTTTCAGTGCTTTACAACCCTCCTGGTGAGAGTTTCTCCTAATATCTAACCTAAACTTCCCTTGCTGCAACTTGAGCCCATTGCTCCTTGTTCTGTCACCTGCCACCACTGAGAACAGTCTAGATCCATCCTCTTTGGAACGACTCTTCAGTCAGTTGAAGGCTGCTATGAAGTCCCGCCTCAGTCTCCTCTTCTCTAGACGAAATAAGCCCAGTTCCCTCAGCCTTTCCTCATAAGTCATGTGCCCCAGCCCCCTAAGCATCTTCAATGCCCTCCACTGGACTCTATCCAATTTGACCACAACCTTGTCCAAAATTAGACTCAGTACTCCAGATGTGGCCTCACCAGTGCTGAATTAGAGGGGAATCATCATGTCCCTTGATCTGCTGGCAATGCTTCTACTAATGCAGCCCAGTATACCATCAGCTTTCTTCACAACAGGGGCACACTGTTGGCTCATAGTCATCTTATTGTCCACTGTACCCCCCAGGTCCTTTTCTGCAGAGCTGCTGCTTAGTGAGTGGGTCCCCAGCCTGTACTGGTGCATGGGATTGTTCTGTCTGAAGTGCAGGACTTTGCACTTGTCCTTACTGAACGTCATGAGATTTCTTTTGCGCCAGTCTTCCAAGTTGTCTAGGTCTCTCTGAATCCTAGCTCTGCCCTCCAGTGTATCTACTACACCCCCCAGCTTGGTGTCATCTGCAAACTTCCTGAGGGTGCACCCCATCCCATCTTCCAAGTCATAGATGAAGATATTGAACAAAATCAGCCTCACGACCAACCCCTGGGGCGCTCCACTTGATACTGGCTGCCAGCTAGATATCAAGCCATTGATTACTCCCTTTTCAGCCTGACGATCCAGCCAGTTTCTTGTCCATCTTACAGTCCTTTCATCCAGCCCATGCTTCCTTAGCTTGCTTGCAAGAATGGTGTGGGAGACAGTCATGCAATATTTCAGTAGTTGAATATCCTTTCTGGGTTAGCTCACACCTCAAGCAGGAGCCTCATGGCCTGACAAGTAGCAAGTATTTTCTAGGAAATCTTTGTGTATATATGTGTATGTGTTTGAGTTACGCAGGTGTTCTTTAATACTTACAGAGACATGAAGATGCTGTAAACAGCAGCAAAGACCACCAATAAGCAGGAGATATCAGGGAATCAAGTAGAGTTTAACAAGCTTCAGGCCTGAGAGATCACCTTTCTCTTTCTTTCGGTGAAAACTGACAAAATTCACTTCCTAGCAAACTATGCAGAAGTCAGTTAAGAAACTCAAAAACACCATTATGTTTGTCTCTTGGGTAAGTATTTATCTAGAACCTTACAACATCCACATTATCAAGAATTTTCCCACTTATGTTCAATAAAGTAATATGGCTTAAAACAAATCTTTGGGGCAGGAGTTAGAAATGATGGGCATAAGTTCTTTTTTTACTTGTTCTCGTGATACCTCAATGCATTTTTGCCTCTATGGAGTCGAGGTTCATAGATTTTGAACTGTGGACATGTCCCTCCTGATTCACCTTTTTTTTTAACAGTAACTCCAAACTAAAAGAAGACCAAAAGTAAAATTTTCAAAAAAGTTTCTAAATAGTACATGAGGCAAGGAGTCAACATCCCATTCAAAGTCTAAGGGTCTTAAGCTCCTAAATAACTTCAGCGGTTTTGGAAATTTTGCCAAATTCCTTCTTTTCCTTGTCTAACGTGACATGTAACCCATGCAACTGTCTCCCACAACATTCTTGCAAGAAAGCTAAGGAAGCACAGGCTGGATGAATGGACTGTAAGGTGGATAGAAAGCTGGCTGGATTGTCAGATTGAAAGAACAGTAATCAATGGCTCAATATCTAGCTGGCAGCCAGTATTGGATGAACAAGACCTGTTCATCCAATATGATGAACCTCTTACTTAAATCATTCTTAAGCCAGGTGTCAGCAACCTACAGCCAGATGTGGCCTGTGAAGACATGTGATCTAGCCCATGAAGGTCTGATCTGGCTCATGGTCATGATCAGCACCAGAGGGGTATGGCAGCTTGTGGGGCAGAAAGAGATCAGCAGCAGGACACCAGACTGGAGGCCCTTCCCAGGAAATATGGGCCTCTGTACTGCAGCTGCTCTGCTTGTTGTGGGTAAGCCACCATCATCCATCACCACCAGTGATTCAGCAATGGGTGTGAGTGGCAGCAGTTTCAGGGGGGTATAAGAGTGCTCACCATGTTTGGGGAAATGCTGAGCCAGGGTGACATTTGATGGCACGTGGGAGCAAGGGAACATGCTGGATTGCAAGCAGCAGCCCCCTTTAGGGCCAAGGCACATTACATCAGCTGGCCTACATAAAAGGTTGGTGATCACTGTCCTAAGCTATGTGACTTGCATTGATCTAGTGCAAAGGGCTCACAGAGATCCACCTCCACCTCTGAAGCCTACTTAAACCACCACTTAAAAGACTTTAGTGATGACTAAGATCTTCTGCACATCCTCTGCAGATGTCATATATGGACTAGACAAAGACGAATTATGACTGGATGAGATGTGCTGCTGCCATGACATCTAAAATGGCCTGGTCTGTGGCGTTAGTGAGTTTTCCCAGCAGTTGACTTTGTTCCCAGTTGACTTTGTGCCCAGTTTTCCCAGCAGTTGACTTTGGGTAGATGAAATGCATTTTCTGCACATGCAAACCCTGCCATAAATAAGTGTTTCAAAAGCCTCTATTTTAGTCTGTTATGCACTCTGCAGCGTCTGTCTGCCTGTTTTGTTTTGCCTCTTCTAATTTACATAGTATTTCCTCTTACTGTGCAGATTGCAAGGTTATGCTGGGGTCAATCTGTACCTTTTGTGAATCAGGATGTAAACAAGCCTGGGTAAGCCATGTGATTCTGTCCTGCCTTCCCTATTTTTTTATTGTTCGTTTTTATATTTTTATTGGTGTCTAAAATGGTTGGGGTCCTTTTTTAAAGATCCAGTTTCAGACTTTCCAACGTTCAGCAAAGTAGCTGCAAAAGCAAGGAAATGCCTCGCGCTCTGAAATAACCATAATCAAGGAAACGATGATAACAGCTCAGCACACCAACAAAACGTGCAACGGTCATGAGAGCAGCGTTCTGATAACTGGCACTTGCTCGTGTCATAGAAAGTGCCCAAGCCTTATACTTGAATGCAAACATCTGCACGAGTCACCTGCGGTTTCTAAAGAACCATTTGTTAGGGCTGGAATATACTTAAAATAATGCAAGCTGATGAATCCCTGCCAGCTCCACTCCTCCACACATTCCTTTTGCATTCTGATCTCATTATGCACTGGGTGAGAAAACTAGTTTTAGTGGAACAGTTCCTATCCATCTGCATCCCCTTCTTATCGTTCAAACCGAGGGAGGATGTATATTTATATCCTCCATCTAGAAGCTGTTTGGATTCACACCACAGAGACAATGTGTAGCATTTGTATGCTCAGCAGCTTTAAGCCAGGAGATATTTTGCACAAAAGATGCCCATTTGTATAATTCTCCTCCCCTTACTTTCACTGCCGAGACTCTGTGTACTTGAAAGGGATCTGTGAACTACGTGGTAATGGGGATCTAACTTCCTATTATTCCCAAATTAAAATGAAAGTTTTCACTGAAAAATAATTTGTTTCATACAAACATTAGGCTTAAGTTGATCATATCAAGTGGAATCCTGCAGGGGTTTGTGCTGAGCCCAGTTCTATTCAGTATTTTCAATACCGGCTTGGATGATGGAATAGAGAATACATTATACAATTTGTGAACGCCATCACACTGGGATTGGTTTCAAGCACTTTGGAGGACAGGATTAGAATTCAAAATGATTTTGATAAATTGGAGAAACAGTCTGAAATCAACAAGATGAAACTCAATAAAGACAGCTACAAAGTACTACATTTAGGGAGGAGAAATCAAACAAACAAATACACAGTGGGGAAAACTGGCCAGACAGCAGCTCTGCAGAAAAGGACCTGATGGTTATAGTGGATCTCATACTGTTGCAAAAAAACAGGAAAATATGATTCAGAGAGGTACCAAAAGGATCACTGAATTTAAGACCCAAGCGATAATTCCCTTCTATTCAGCATTGGTGAGACCTCAGCTGGAGTACTGTGTCCAGTTTTGAAGACTATACTTTAAAAAAATACAGCTAAATTGAAGGGAATCCAGATGACAGCAACAAAAATGATAAACAGGTTTGGACAACATGGCTAATGAGAAAAGGTTGGAAGAATGTTGTTTGTTTCATTTAGATAAGAGAAGACTAATGGGGATGGTCTGTCCCTTTAAGGAGGAACAGTCAGCCCTTTTGAGAGAGCCCAGCTGCAGGGCATTTGGATAACTGGATAATTAAGTCCCACTAGGAGCTTAAAAACCCAGAGAGCAGAAGGGTCCAAATGATGAGAAAACACTTTGGAAGCAGAAGGCAAGCTGTGAGCCGAACAAGCTTGCTACCGAGGAGGGATCGGGCTGCTGTGCTGGGGTTGGAGTGAAAGGGCTTCCCTTTAAGTATCTGGAACAGGGCAGAAGGGTTTGTTTCTTCATCTGTTTGCTGCTCAAAGACTGCTCTTCATTTGGAAGGACTGGCTGAGAAGCTCCTCAGGAAGCAAAACCCACCGGAGGAAGCTGCAGGCTAAGCAACCCACTTACATGGAGTCTTCAAACATGTCAAATGGTGGTACAATGATGATATTAAATCAAGTGGCCCTTGTGTTCAGTAGGGGCAGGGCAAATCCCAATTGGCTTAAACTGCAGCAAAAAAACCCAAAAACCAAAACAGGTAATATAGTAGTAAAAACCTACAAGGATGGTTAAGCACAGAAATATTTCCCGTGGGGAATTAACAAATCCCCTTATCTGGAGGTTGCTAGAGCAGGTCCGATCTGCATCTGTCAGGGATGGTGTAGGCATATTTTATTCTGCCACAGAGAAGGGGAATGGACAAGATCATCTCTTCAGGTCCCTTCCAGGACATTTCTATGATTCTTATACTGATCTGGAGGGACATTAGTTGACGGCCTGAGAATTTTTGCCCAGTTGGTCCATATCCAAGGACCAGCATTTAGGTCTACCTGACATCACTCCTGACCCCCAAAATGATATCTCTGGTTGTCATCACCGTATCAGTCTAGTACCCTCATTCCTGGAGGATCTCTCCTGCTAGAAGATACAAGGCGAGCATTATGCAAGCGTCTGATAGGTCAGATCTGCAGTTTCCCAATCGTATTTGTGCATGAGCAGAGTCTGTGCAAAGGAGTCAGAAGGATACGTGTGACTGCCACCTCCAGGGCTACTCCAAGTGCAAGCTACATGGCAGGGCAGGCTGAAGGAGACAGGGAAAACATCCAAGATGATATGCCTTTCTGCAAAAGGCATGCACGTTGGAGTAGGATGTTGGGCTTGCCATAGACCAAACCACTTTCACTGCTGGGCG
>NW_017728998.1:10271052-10275622 GCF_001723915.1 Gavialis gangeticus | reverse complement strand
GGGGGGGGGGGTTAACATCCATTGCTTTATGTCCCTGGGATGAGGACTCTGTTTCCTAGGGAAAAAATGATTAGAGAAGATGAAGCCAAGGACAGGTGGGAAGATGATAGCTATTAAAAACTGAACAGTTCCAGTGTGGTAAATATGCAATGGACTCTTCCCTCCCCCTTTCCTTTGTAGCCATTCTCCAGTGACCTCCTCCCTTCCCCGCCAACCCCATCCTCATCCTCTCTGCCCCATCAAATGCCTTTGACCCTGCTGACCATGCATGTCTTTTTGAAGCCTTGTCCTTCCCTGGCTTCTGTAATTCTGTCCTCTTGTTGGGTCTTCTCCTAATTTCTAATCGCTCCCTCAGCCTGTCTTTTGGAGGATGCTCCCCCAGATTTCTATGGGGATTCTTGTTCCCCTTGTCTCCCTCTGCACCTTGTATCTGGGTTAATCTCATCCACAGACACAAAATTAACTATCATCAATATACAAGCAACTCAGCGCTCTCCCTTTTGTCCCTAGGCCTGTCTCCTATCCTGACTAAAATTTGGGCTTGTGTCCCTGTTATTTCTCTTGTCGATGTTAAGATGTCAGGTCCAGCTTAGCATGGCTACAGCAGAGTTTTTCTCAGCTCCAAATTCTAGCTCCTTTCACACAGTCTGCACAAAATCTCAATCCTGCCTGTGACATTGATGTTCAATAACCTGGACATCGTCTAGTGCTGTGTCTAGGTCTTCATAGTAAAGCTACTTCTAAATTTTGCCAATTCTCTCTACATTGCATGTCTAAGATACAGCCTTTCCCAGCCATAAAATCACACAAATATAGCACTGAAAAGGACCTCAGGAGGTTATCTAGGCTGGGGTAGCCAACCTGCTGCTCCGGAGCCACATGCTGCTCTTCAGAAGTGAATATGCGCCCCTTGAATTTTTGTACAAGCACCCAGTGACCAGGTTGGCCACTGGAGCCACAGGCTGGCCACCCCCGATCTAGACAAACACCCCTGCTCAAGGTAGACTCACCCCATCTAAACCATTCCAGGCAAGCGTTTGTCTAACCTACACTTAACAAACCTTCAGTGACTGAAACGCCACCGCCTTGTTAGGTAATCTGGTGCCATGGTACATCACCATCACAGCCAGTTCCTCCTAATAGCCAACCTAAATCTTCCTTCTTCCAAATTAAGCCCATTACTTGTTGCCTGTCCCTTGTAGACGCAGAATAGTTGTTCGTTATCTACACAGCTAAAATTCTTATCCAGGCTGTAGTCATCTTCCACCCAGATTACTGTAGCAAACACAAGCTTGGCTTGCTTATTAATACTACGACAAAGATCTTCCTAGCTCCTTCCTTTAAGCACATCACCCATCTTTTTTTGGTCACTCCACCGGAGTTTGAAGGCCTATCTGTGCCCTATTATCAGTACTGACATATTAAATCATCTCCCGGAATCATGGACTCAGCAACTAGTAGGGTTGGAATGGATCTAAGACACCATCTAATCTAAAATCCTGCTCCAGGCTGGGTCATCACATTGTCCATTGTCTAGGTCATCACATTGTCCATTCCAAGGATGCATTTTCCTTCCACGCTGTCCTCACATTTGGGAGGAGTTCCCTTAAACATCCACAAGGCTATTTCGTTATCCTCCTTCAACTCCTCTCAACGTGGTACTTACAAAACCAGTGACAACAATAAGACCACTGTAGATCAATCTGTTTCATTATTTCCTTGGACACCACACTTTTCTGCCTATATCCACTTCATCTCATTATAAGGCTTTTGGGGACGAGGACCATCTTTTCTGTTCAGTGTCTGTACAGCACCAAGCACTAGGAATCCTGATCACTGACTGAGCATCTTAGGTGCCATGGTAATAAAAATAATTAATCATTATCTCCTTTCAACACAGCCATTTTGAGCGTGGACCATGTTTAATACTCTTGTATATGAAGTTGAGATAATTCTATACATCTGAATCTACTGGGAGAACTTGGGTCAGATTTACATCCTGTTCAACTCGAATGAGACCATCAAAGCTGCAAATCAACACAGAAGTTCAGAGGAAGAATTCAGCCAAAATGGGTAACCTTCTTTGCACCACAGTAAAGTAGATCTGTGAATAACTATAACTGAAGCAATATATTTGTTTTGTTAAAGCAAGGCAAATGTATTTTATTTGATTTATCTCTAGTTTATCCAGATTAACTGCATATTCTTGACACTGGAAGTATATTATTGCTCTCATGCTGCTACTTTTCATCTTTTCATGAATAGATGCTTGGCCTATGGCTAAAGTCCCATCAGAAGGTCAGAAGACGTCAGCGAACAAAGACAGTAAGAGAAAGGGTTAAACAGAAGCTGTTCTTATTCATGCAACAATTGGTCTTGTGAGAATATTTTCCAGCTGTGCTATTTTTGGTTCTCAGTGTGATCTCTCTGTTACCAAAATATGGGATTAGATTTTGAATACAGGCATAGTAGGAGCACTTTGCATGTGGGCAAACACACATGTAGCCTCACCATTCTTCCACCCTAAAGACGGTTCATTCCTCCACAAGATCGGGTCATATCAATAAAGTGCTATAGGAAAATCTCTCATCCCCTCACGTTAGTTAGAGGAATCCAATGCGGTTTTCAAATCAAGGCATTCTTCTTATTTTAGGGATCAATGGGGCATTACATTTATAACTCATTAACTACCTTATCTTGAAAATCCATGAGCAAAGAGAGGTATCCATGTCTGCTGAGTAAACTAGCAGTCTGAGAGGGAGTGGCAGACTATAAACCAGAGGCTGCCGGTGCCTGCTTCTAACAGCATAGTACAGGGGAGCCCAACCAGGTTAGAGCTGGCCCCTGCTGTGCAGAGGAGTAGGCTGGGTTTCAGTCTGTATGTTGGGGCAAGTCTTCTCTGTGCTTCTGTTTCCTCTCCCTCACCTGTCTCATTTATTAAGGCTTCTCTGGGCAGGGATCCCTCTTGATGGTGCAGGGCTTGGGGCCCCAGAGATTGTCAAATTGGTTCCATTCTTATCTATGGTCTACAAAACTCCACGTTTAATTATGAAACTTTAACTGAGCCACGCGACCGAGATCTCTCTCCCCACCACTGTGCAAACCAGAACGCTCTGTGGGGCCTACGGGGTTGTAGAGAAGAGCATTGCTGCTGCTTTCTTTCAGATGAAAAAAGCCAGCAGGAGCCAATGCTATCACATTCCTCTCTACCGCGGCCCCAACTAATTACATAACATCCTGTTCAATGTGTACAGTACCTGTTATTTGGGTGGCCTATTAACTGCAGGATAAGGTGCATTAATGAACCATTTGGAGCATATGATGCGGGGAGCCTGTGCTCCCTCTGCTTCCTAGTGGAAGAGGCCTTCCTGCTCATAGCCTTTTTAATAGAATAAAGTTCAGCTGCTTGTGCTGATTTTGCAGACATTCATTATACAGTGGGTGACCTGACCCTGTGAGATGGGAGCCTGTACTTGGTTCCAGACTCAAAAAGAGGCGCCCGACTTACGCAGCTCTGTTTTGCATTGATGTGACGTTTTAAAATTAACTTCCCAAGGGAGCTGGAGTATACACTTGAAAATCTATTTATGTAAACAGCTAGAAAGGTCTATTTATTTTACTCAGGCTGGAAATCATACTCCTGCAGAAAAATATTAATTCATGTTTTATCTCAATGGTCATATGGAAAATGCTACGGGCCTGATTCTGCTCACATTAGAAGTAAATCCTCTGTGCAGGGGTGAAGCTGTAGTATTTACTTACAAAGAAGTCATTAATGTGTCTTATTTGCATGGTATCTATTTGAATTTGTACCAATAAAACAGAACAGACCATTAGTATTACAAGCTTATAAACAAGTACCCAGGGGTAGCTACTGCATTATTGTGAGGATCTAGCAAAATAGCTGTTTCAAATTCAGCTCTCATTTGCTTAATGACAGCAATAACAACTCACTAATAACGGTAATAATAACCAACAACAATACCAATGAATCACAATCATAAATCATTATTATCATTTTATAGCTTCCAATCTCTTTACAAACATTAATTCCATCAATCCACCCTGCCTCATTATTGAGGCAGATGAGTATTAACAACCTTGTCTTACAAAATGAGAAATGGGAGCATGGCAGTAAAGTGACCTGCTCAAGACTCAGACTTGTAAGTTAGAGCAAAAGCCAAGATGAGAACTCGGGACCCAGCCCCAATGCACTCCGACTCTGACCCCGACTCTCTTATTCCATTAAAAGAAAACAGACAAAAAATGAGAAAGATTAAAAACTGGAGCTAAAACAGGGGTCGGCAAAATATGGCCCACGGGCCGGATTCAACCCACAGAGCGATTCTGTCTGACCCGCAGGGGGCGCAGACCAGGCCGTGGCAAGTGCAGCCCGTCCCGCCACCTCCAACTGCAACAGCAAGGCTGGGGCTGGGGCTGGGGCTGGGGCTGGGGCTGGTGGGGGCGCGGTGGCCAACTTCATTTCCTGGCAGCCTCACTGGCAGCGCCTCCTTCTGACTGCTGCTGCCGAACCCCGCCCCAGCTGCCCTGCACCCACTGCTGGAGGCAG
>NW_017728998.1:10260719-10270933 GCF_001723915.1 Gavialis gangeticus | reverse complement strand
AGCTGCCCTGCACCCACTGCTGGAGGCAGGATCTGCACAGGCAGGGTGCACAGCCAGAGACCGGCGGAGAGCAGCCTCTGGGAGTGAGATGGGTGGGCAGAGCCAAGGAGACCCTGGGGTTTGGGGGCAGTGGCAGCACAGGGCCAGGGCAGAGCTGCGATCTGCTGTCCACACACCTCTGCAACAGGCATGCAGGGCCTCATCCCTGCACTGTCACTGCCCCATGATGCTGGACCTGGCCCTGGATGCAGCTCCCTCCCCGGCTGTGCACCCTGCCTGCATGGCTCCATGGAGACCCCAGGGTCGCAAGGCTGTGACGGCGCGGGGCCAGGGCCGGGGCAGAGTCCCAGTTCTGCAGACAGGGGTTTGTGGGGAGCACCTTGCAGCTCTGTCCCAGTCCCACACTGTCACCAGCCCACAATCTTGGGTCTGGGGCCAGGGCCAGGATCTTGGCCATTGGCAATGCGTAGGGGGTACATGCTGCTGGGGGACTCCCCCTCCCCCCCATCAGCAATCAGCCACTGGGGGACCCTCCCCCCATCAGCGATCTGGTGTCCCCCCAGACTCAGGAGGCACCAGTCACCCATGATCTGGGTGATGTTACAGCATGGGGCTGGAGCCAGGGCAGAGATGTGATATAGTCCCTACATGCCCCTGCCCACGAAACCCCTGCCTGTTGCAGGGACATGGGGGCAGCAGATCACAGCTCCTGCATTGTTACGGCCCAATGCCTTGACCCCGCGATCCCAACCTTGCCCACCCGTCCCAATCCCAAACACCGCTCCCTGTGGCCCCCCCCTCACATAGGGAGTTATGTAGGTGGGCGGAGGGATGGTGGGGGGGAAGGATGCTGACCCAGCCCACGACAACTCAACAAAACTCCCTATGTGTTATTTGGGCCCCACAGGCCCAAATAAATGACCACCCCTACGTTAAAAGCTTCATAATGCCGTCTGTCTGCCTGTCTGTGAGCTCACTGTAACAAAGGCCTGTCCCAGGGATGGCCGTGACTCCTCCCTGGTGGCTACTCAGCCCTAGCTTTGCCCTCATGTTTTACTGGCTTGCTCCTCTTCACTTTTCCTGCCATGCCTTGTTATTCTTAGACCTTTGGAAAGGGAGGCTGCCCCACAGATCGCTGCTCCCATGTTGATGTCCCGGTGTTTCGACTTAGTGCCTTAAGGGCTTATAACGTGGCTCCAGCTGCTCCTTACACCACGCTCATGCCACACAGGTGTCACCTTTCCCCCTCTAGCTATCTCCCTCGGCCCGTACAGTGGCACTTGGCCTATCTTGGCTATTCCTGGGTGCAGCCCTGGCACTGATCCCACCTCTCCTGAAGCACTGGCCCAGACTCTGTCGTTCTCTGGGCTGCGGGTCCCTGACCCTTTCAGTCCCTCTTCTTAGACCCTGGCCCCACTCCTAGGCCAGCTGAGATCTCTGGGCCCCCTAGCCCTGGCAGTCTCTGGCTGTGGCTCCTTCTTGACCACTGCCCCGTCCTGGGCCCTGGCTCTGTTTCTATGCCAGTTGAGACCTCCAGGCTCTTTGGCCCTGTTTGCCCCTCCTTGGCTATGAGTTGCTGACTCTGCCTCTCATGCTTTGTGGGCTATGGCTCCCTACCCTCCTTGCTCTCATGACCATTCAGCTGTGGCCCTGCCCTTCAGCCTTGGCCCCTATCTTTTGGGCCCTGTTCCTGCTCGCAGGGCAGCTGAGACCACCACTGCCCCTTGTCTCAATCCCCAGACCATCATCCTGCTTACCCCAGTTTACGTGTTTGCCACGAGTCTGGCTGCAGCCCTGTTCAGGAGCTCTTCACATCTCAGCTGCCAGGATCAGACCACTGCCCCAGCTCAGGCTCTGGGCTTATATCCTCTTTTGGGTCAAATGATTCCCTGATTGCCTCCTGCAGCACCTACAGACTGCTCCATTTTCAATCTACCTTCTCTTATGGTAGCAGGGCACGAAGCCTGCTATTACACCCATTCCTCCCTTTCATCCTTCTCCCTGCTCTGAGCCTCCCTTCTTTCCTCACTGCATTCCTATGAAGCTCACTCTAACTAATTAGGACTAAAGTGCCGTTTAAGCTGCAATTACCTGATCCAAATCCCCTGGTTTCTTCATTCAGCTCAGTCCTGATCAGATGAGTGGTTCATACTACTTAATAAACAGTATTGAGTTAAAAATGGTATTTTCCCCCCACTGATAGCAAGATCTCCTGCTGAAGCATCTCTTTCATCATTCGGGGCTGTTGGCGGCTCTTATTCCACAGTAATCAGGGATAAGCTGCCCTGATTTAGCTTCTACTTCTTGCAGAATAAGAGCAGGTACATGAAACAGTTACTACAGAACAGCTGACATGTGCAAAGTTTTCAACCCTCCTTTTTAATTTGGTGTAATTTGTGTGTTTGTCTTCACAGGTCTGTACTAATAGTTAAACTAACCTGAACCTGCTTTTAACTCCAAGGTAGCTGATCACCTATGCTATAAACTCCCAAACAGGGATGCAATTCCACCTGGCCTGGAAGCTCAAGGTCTGAATCTGAATCTGCTGCTATTCACCTCCTCGCCCATCCCCTATCTACAGGGTGTTCAGAATGGGCCTAAGTGTTACAGTATATGTCTCCCAGCAGCAACCTCTCTTGCACAATTCTTGCCCTTCTGCACCTTCACTTCTTTGTCTACCACCCAGAAGTGGGCTGTGCTATCGAAACTTCTGCTGCATTTTCTTCAGGGCCTACCCAAGTGCAGTTGCCACAGGACTTTGCAGCTGTCAGAGCAAGCCAGTGCCCTGGCTAGTAACTTTCTAATGAGCATGCAGACGAAATATGTGCAGAAAGAGATTTCATCTGCAGCTTGAGGAACTTACTCAACATGCAGTTTTGCAGAAAACTAGAGGGGCTGGGTATATACCAAGTTTGCCATTTTCTACATAGAGAGGTGCAAGTGCATGAAGTCAAAAAGCAATTCAGCTAAGGTCAGCAACGAACAGTCAAAGGATGACCCAGTGGCCTGCCAGTCGATGAGGCCCTCACTGTTGCAACCAGCACTGAATCCCTCATCTTTCAAGACTCCACTCTGCCTTCCAGGTGTGCTTGTCAGAGTAGCAGAGAGAAAGTGCCTAACAAGAGTGCCATTTTTAGCCACATTCAAAAGTGCTTAAGCTAAGCAGTGAAAAAGGTACCTTAAGCACAGAACAAAATTAGCCACCTGAAGAGCCAGTGCAGAATAGCTATTGCCATTCAAATTCACACACTAGCTAATCCTGTATTAGTGTCTCTAGGTAGACGACTTCAAAGGCATGCAATATCAAATGTAACTTCAGGTAACAAGGGAAACAAAAAAGTATTAACAGCAGTTTGCCTAATATTCCATCAGACCTTGTTTAGTTTCTTTTGAGCTTCTGAATTGACCTGTTACCATTTTTTTCCAATGGGGACTGAGCCAGCCATATGTGTTTAAGCCCCAAATAAATAAATATCACAACAAGAGCGCTAATCAGAGAAGACCTGAGGCCAAGATTCTCCGAAAGAAAACACTGGGTGTAGAACATACTTTCAAAAGCAATCTTTAGAAGCCTGTTTCTTTTCTACCAACTGGTTTTGTGCGTCCCATCCATCCATGCAGACAAACTGGGCGAGTTGCAATAGGTCAGTCTAAATTAAAACAGTTTGTGAAAAGAATGTTTTGGTGAAAAGCCTCAGTATCAGAGTTTTCTGCAACATGCTGCTAAGAATAAAACTCTATTCATTTCCATTAAAGGACAAGAGGCTTTTGAGGGCAAAGGAACAGTATTTGCTTTGTAAAATGCAGATCAGTTTCTATGAAATGATTGGCTGAAGCAGTGAAACTGACATAGCGATGAACACTGACATGAAATATCTGTGACTTGAATTGCTGAGGAGCTGGCAACGGCTGCTCCTTTTCTGGGCAGCCGGAGTTGGAGGTGTGCAGCACTTCTGAAAATTAGGCCATCGCAAAGACTAAGGACAGCGAGGAGAAAAACAAAGATGATGAGTCAGACTTCAGGGTCAAGCAGATTTGCAGAGTCTGCATCTCTGTGCGTGAGTGAAAATGCAAGGCCTGCAGGAGGCCTTGGCACATCCATGGTCTTATCCCAGCTCTGCACTAGCTATGTGCTGGGATAGAGAGGCCCTCCAGCTGCTGTGACATGGTTTCAGGGAGCCAAAGAAAGGACATTGGGACATGCCAGTCACTCCAGCTCCCCAGCAGACTTTTCCCCAACCCTTTTATCCTGGTTCCATTTGCAGAAGAAAGCGAGTGATGGTAAGGCTTACTAATTCAGCTTTATACCTGCTACAGAATCACCAGTACAACTGGAGTCTTCCTCTCTGGACTAGCAATGACAACTTTACAGCAATGATTTTCAGCCAGGGTGCCATGACACCCTTTCAAGGGTGCTTCAGCATACTGCACAATGTTGGCATACAGTTAGGTGCGCCCACCCTGATTCACAAGATAAACCCAGTTTTCCCATAGGATTCTGTAGTGTTGAAAACACTCTTACCTGATTTTTTTGAGTTCTTTGCAACAGAAGGATTGCTGTATTATTTTTCTGTAGTCAAACCAAGAGTAAAAACTAAGAGCTGCCATTTTCTGACGGCTGTCTCGAGTCTAAAAAGGTTGAGAACCGCTGCTTTATGGAGATGGTCCACAGTGGTCCAGATTCTATACAACCTAGTGGGCATCTAAGTGGATTTAAGCACCTAAATATGATTCTATTCCACCCTATTCAGGTCTCAGAAAATCCATTAATGTACCTAATGCACTTAAAATCATCTTATTCATAAAACTAAGTCACAAGAAACCTGTGAGAAGGAGAAGGACCCACCCCACCTTTTGTATTAACAGCATTTCAGGGGCTTGAGTGTGGTGTAATAGAATCAGATGTAGGTAAGCCCACTTACATGCCTACTAGGTGGAACAGAATTTGACCCAAAACAGCCACATTACATAGGGCACTGTACATGTGATGGGGGTTTAGTCCTCAGGGTTTTATTCTGTGCCCCGTAAACTGAAACAGTGGGGCATAGAATAAAACCCTAAGGACTAAATGGCCAGACGCCTGTGGATGTCCAGGAATGGCCTAGCTTGCCCCTGGAGTAGTGCGGGGGGGGGGGGAAATGGCAGGACGGTGGCTGGGTTTGCTGGCAGCCAGAGAAGGTGGCAGGGATGGTGCATGGGGCGCTGGAAGCCCAGGCAGGATACTAGCTGGCTGAGTGCCGCACCAGTTCAGAGGCACCTGATCCAACACTTCACCAAGTCTTTTGGGCTTCTTGTGCCCTGTGCACCATCCCCACTGCCTTTTCTGGCCACCAACACACCCAGATTGCCCCTGGGACAGCGCGGGGAAGTGGCAGGAGGGTGGCTGGGTGTGCTGGCAGCCAGAGAAGGGACAGTACACAGGGTGCTGAAAGCCTGAGCAGGCTCAGTGAAGTGTTGGATCAGGTGCTTCTGAGCTGGGGCAGCCTCGGCCAGCTAGCTGCCCACCCAGGCTTCCAGCGCCCCATGCACCCACCAAACCTGCTGCCTTCTCTGGCCACCAGCAAACCCAGCCACTCTTCTGCCACCTTCCTGTGCTGCCCCAGGGGCAAGCCAGCCTATTTCCGGGTGGCCCCAGGTATCCTGCCAACTACAGGAGCCTGCTGAAGGCAGAAGTGGTGAGGGGCCCAGTCTTTGTTTTCTGTGGAGCCTGCCCTCCTTTCCTATAGCTGCGAGGTGAGCTGACAGCTGCATTGTTGCCATTTGCAACATTGCAAACTCATTTAACCCGCCCCCCCAAAACTCTTGCATGTGTACAGTGTGATGCCATTAAGCCACACAAAGTAACATTTTCATCACGTGTACATCCTAATGGCATCATGTGTACAAGCACCCATAGAAAATTATCTTTCTTTTCAAACAATGTCCAACACCTTTAAGTTAATCTGCATGAAGTTTCAGAAGAAAAAAAGAGGGGAGAGACTAATTTGTAAAAAGCAGCTCTTCTGCTGCAATGCTGCAGTCCTTGCACATTCCAAAATCCCATCAAAGCCACAAGGCCCTTTGTCTACTCTGGAGTCGATCTAGAAGGCCACGGATTTTGTGAGTTTTGCTTTAGCTCAGATATATAGTGTCAACACAACAGCAGCTCCGGCTGCAAAGAGATTGGCCAAAAAAGTAGGTCAGCATGTGACAAGCTGTTCTCAGAGTAGTGCTTCTCTTTCCTCTCATTTTTCCCTTTGTAAGTGAAGTGTACTGAACCAGTTGCTTTGAACAGCACAAAAACACTAATTGTACCAAACAGAAGTAGACATGTTTTGCTAAACATGTTACAATTCTCGAAAACAGTCTAGAAAAAATATTCTAGAAACTTCTAGACAAGAAATCCTTGCCTCTCACACAATTTCTGGACCATCGTGGTACAATATCACTCTTACACTACCCCAAAACATATTTGTAATTCACTATTTAAAACAGAATATATGCTGTTCTTCACATTGACTTTCCAGAACACGTTTAACTGGCACAACCCACCTTTTCTTTGGTGTTACCAGTGCACCACTGTGTCAATGAAAGGTTTCTCCATGCACTTAGAATAAAATTAAATGGGCAGACACTACAATATTATTCCCTATATAGTGACTTAATGCTTCAGATTAATTTGTCCCAGTTTACCCTTCCTTTCTTATGAATTTTCAAATTTTCAAGGATCAAATTTTACTGGCATGGAGTTTCCAAGAAGGTCAGGTTCACTAGTGCAAAAATTCTCAGAAAGTGAATTTGAAGATTGGGACACACATGTGTTCCTGTCAGACGTATCAATCAAGAAACAGCAATGATACCATGCAGTCTGATTTACCACAGCTAACCAAAAACACAGCTCAGTGCTTCTGAATCTCAAATATACGCAGAGAACTGCTGGCGAATTTTAAATCATGAACACTCCAGCCATATGTTTAATTGACAAATACAGAAAAGAAAATCAGGTATGCTCCCACATAGGTTATTTTGGCAAACAGAAAGAAGATGCAAATTAATCCAAAAATCGCAAATTATGAGCACAGATTGAACTTCAATTTAGGATTATGAAATTAAGCAGTTGTATATACATGTAATAAATTGCTTCCATTGAGAGAAGTGTGGAACCATCTATAGTGGTTTATCTGTATATACTGAACCTGCGACCACTGGTCCTAAAACCCTGAGTTTACAGCCAGTTACAAATGCCTGGACATATACATATGGTCTAGGACATACGTACTAGAATGGGGACAAGAACCACCCAGTGACTATGTGCTTTGCACACAGTTTCTGGCTAAATATGTTAATATGAAGCTTCAAATATCTGTAGCTATTCAAACTCCCATAAAAGTCACTGTTGTAATGAATTCTCTGATGACGTTGCCTGCCAAGACTGACTCAGGGGGTTCCAGAACTGAAAACATGAGCTTCCACTACTGAAGCACAAAGACCATCCATTTCAGGCTTAAAAGCATAGCAAACTCATAAACCTCCATATGTGGTGCAGGCACCAGAAGGGGACAAAACCCCTACACTGGAACAGCTTGGATCATATGTGCACATAGCAATGAAAGTCATCATTGAGGTAGGCTGGGCATTCCTTCAAACACAAGGTCTGAAGGCCTCTGAGAGGGTAAAAGGTAGGAAGACCAGATTATACAATGTAGAGATGGGAAAATACCACACACACCTGGATACACATGTCTATTATACGTAATAATAATGGGGGATGGAGGTGTGCACGCATGCGCGCACACATTTGTGTAAAGGTACGGACAAGCGAGCAAGTTGCAGTGAGTTCAAATGCAGAGGGAGAGTCATACCCCAGTTGATGGCATGCAGGAAGGCTAGGTTTGCTTGCTCTTGTCTTAGAAAGTTAACTCACGGTCGCTTCACTGTTTCACTGACAGCTTCCCAGGCTTACTGCCGGTCAAGAGTTGGCACACAGATTGGTTACCGTGCAGCAGCTGCTCCACTCCAAGGCCCCAACCCTTTTTATCTCACTGTCATTTCTTCATTTGTCCAAACCCTAAAAAGTAAGTAGTGACATTATTTCCTTCAGAAGGCAAAACTATGTTAGACATCCCATCTTAGATAGCCAGGGCATCTTCGTATCTGTGACCCTTATCCTGAAAACATGTATGCATATAACTTGAGTCAGACCAGAAATAATACCCCTGACCTTGAATGGGACTCTTCTCCTGAGTGAAATCACCTATATGCTGACATGCTTGTGGGGTTGAAACTCTTACACCGGAAATCCCATTACCAGCAAAAACCCTGCTCTTAAGTTAAAAAAAAAAAATGAAATGATTCAGGACTAGATCCTGTTAAACTCCCTTGCCAATCAATGGGAGGCATTGTCATTGATTATAAAATGAGCAGGCTTGGGCAGATACTTAAAGGGCGGCAGCCATATTTTTCCACAGCTCATCTTTTTCTCATACATAAAGCTCCTCTCCCCTTAATATCTTTTTCCTCTGTCTAGATTATTATTATTAATAGTACTGAATCCACCGTTGGTTTTGCCATCCTGTTCTCAGTCTCTGCATAAGCTCTTCTTCAAATCAAACCCTCAATTGTCACATATAGTTAAAGGGGGAAAGCGGTATTTGTTCCACTCTTGACAGAGTGTTTTATTTCAGGCAATACTTAAGAAAGAGTAACTATTTTCCACTTGATTGCGAGCAGTTACAGACTGCAGGCTCAGCCTCATTCTTATTAAAGTCATTGACAAATCTCCCATTGATTTCAGTGGGAGCAGAATGACGCTCTAAAGCAAAGAATGGCAAAGAGCATCCACCACCAGACAGCTGCTGCTGAAGGACCTGCATACAGGTCAGAAGAAATGGGTTAACTGAGGAATAATGTTTATTATTCTTGTCACTATAGCATGGAGGTGTCCTGGTTATGGGCAAGGGCTCCACAATGTCAGGCACTGTACAGACACTGGACAAAAAGACAGCCCCCATCTAAATACATATAGTAACATGTCAATGCAATATTTATATAGGCAAGGTGTCAAGGTAGGAAGAGGAGCAGGACTGCTATCAGCGGCACTGACATATGTCATTTCACGACAGAAATTTCAGACTGGCAAATACAGAACGTGGTTTAATTAAAGAACAGGTGGAGGATGTGCCCAGGTCTTGGACTGCAAAAGTCTTAATTAATAGCTGCTTCCCTATATTTGCATGCCAGTAGTAGCTAAAGCAAGGGTGTCCAACCTTTTTGAATGTGGGGCTGGATCATGAACTCTTTATTGCCCAGTGGGCTGGTGAGGCATATTCAAAGACCTCACAGGAAGTGGTATCACGTCACCCCTCTGAAACAAAAGTACAGTGTTTACTTTTGTTTCCCATTGCAGCACCTCAGGCCTCAGAAAACAGCTTGGAGGGCCATATGATGGCCAGCGGGCTGTATGTTGGACAGCCTGAGCTAAAGGCTTTAATCAAGGCCCTGTTATTCTAGTAGCTAGGCCTGCACAGATGCAGAGTTCTCCAGCTCCCGCCCTCCCAAGGAGTTTACAGTCTAAATAGACAAGACCAAGGGTAGAAGGACGGATAGAAGCTGTATTCTCATTTCAGAGAGAGAGAACTGAGGCTCCTCCTGCCCAGATCCCTAATATGACCCGAGGAAGGGCATGTTGGGGCCAAAAACTTGTCTAACATTTCTCCCAACTGTTCAGCTGGTCCAATAAAAGATATCACCAACTCATACAGAGCTCTAAGGGCTCTACCTACAATAAGAGAGGGAAGTATCTAAGTACATTTGAGCATCTAGGACTGGGTAGCTTGTCCAAGTCCAAAGAGGACATCTGTGCTGAGCCTCCAGGAGCCCAGTTTAAAGACATTCAAAATGAGACAGCTTCCTCTCCAATGCAACCTGATGGGTTCCTCGTATATTAATACACCGCTCCCCTCTCCCCCCACTGTGAATCTGATCAGTGGGGATCCTGGTTTTCTCTGATTTAAAAAAGCAAACAAACCCTATTTTTGGTTTTAAAAAAGTAACCCCAAATCCACATTTTTTGTGATTAACATGAAACACCTCTCTCTCTTTCTCTCTCTCTCTCTCTCTCTATATGTATATATGTGTGTGGGAGGGGGTGTATAGAGAGAGTGGTGTTTCATGTTAATCCACTTTTTCCATGATTTAAATGAAACACCACATATAAATATATATATATATATTTT
>NW_017728998.1:10257298-10260364 GCF_001723915.1 Gavialis gangeticus | reverse complement strand
TATATATATATATATATATATATATATATATATAAATTTATATATATATAAAAATATATATATATTTGTGGTGTTTCATTTAAATCCTGGGAAAAGGTGGGGTTACTTTTTTACCCCAAAATTGGGGATTTTTTTTTTTTCAAATCAGAGAAAACCAGGATCCTCGCCAATCGGATGTGGACTTGCACAGAGTTTTTCTTTGTTCCCCCGCCCTTTTGCTTAGAGCGACTGTGGCAACGTGCATCCTCTGATGATTTGGTTAGCATCTCAGAAACAGGAGGCTCAATCTGATGTGAGGACACTTTTCCCTTTATATCAAAGAACCATCTGCTAATTCACAAAATACAAACAACATTATTGGATGCGCAGGAACCCCCTGTTGAGAAGCCAGGCACAAGCAGTGCTGGACCACGTCAGGGAATGCTTGTGTTTATTCTGGACTGTGCTGTTTTCTGGTTCCTTTTATCTCTAGATCCCCCCCAGCCGCCGGCCCCCGGCCTTTTCTCAGATGTCACTGATCTATGTTCGACATGGCCAATTCCTTCGAAGAGAAATAACAAATTCTCAACATTTGTGGCATGTTTTTTCCTCCTGTGACAGCACTTTGTAGACAGAGACAAAATTGTTCAGCTAGCTGGTGCAGAGCAGAGACGGCTTATAGCCCTGTACTTTTTTGAAGCTCCCGTCGCCATCCCCCCCATGTGCTCGGAGCTGCTGTGGAGGAGGCGAGGTTCAGATGATGTCCGGCAGCTCCTTTCATCCTTTCAACACAGCATTCGGAAAACACCTCCACCTCGTCCTTTTTTTTTCAGTTGTTCTGCGAGCGTGAAAAATAAAAGGGAGAGACCTCAGCTGCTCTTAATCTCCCGCAACCAGAATGAACTGCAGCAGTTCGTGTGGTCGGGCAAGCTCGCTGTGGTCTCGCCACGGGGTGAGAGTGGACGCCGGTGTCCACAGGAGATCTTGGCGACGTGGTGAAGTTAGGAGCGGCGTGCATTTAATGATCAGTCCCTTTTCTTCATTTTAGTCAAAACTGAGGCTTGAAAACAGCCAGGCACTATGTGCGCACATGTATACGGGCCTGCAAGCCTTCTTCCTAAAAGCCTGTATGACTAAGATAAGCCTGTGGACAAAATATCACCACTGCAAGAGAGGCAGAGAACAGGCTACAGGCTGACCTACTTCTTAGGTTTTTGAATTTAGTATTTTTCTTTTTCACTGTCTATCTTTTCCTGACAGTATAGTCTTTGTGGCTCGTGCCAGACAGGCCTGGAAACTAAAGTGCTGTATTTGCAGGACAGACACCACCAAGATAGGGGCAGTGCATGCTTCCACACTGTCTGCTCCTGATGCCTTCACTTGAGCTGAAGGGACTGGCCCAAAAGGGTAAGAAGTCTTGGAGGGCATGAGTACACAAACAGGTAACCACAGGGCAAATGAGGGTGGGGATTTACACTGCCAGCCGCTCCGGCAAGTGCTAGCGTACAGGCTCATGGTAAATGAGAGAGAACCTGCAGAAGCTTAGCCCTGAGGTGAGCTAGCTGTCATCTACCACTAAGCCACTATCATAGAGCAGCTGGCACATGGGAAATCCCTCCCTCATTGACTTCATAGGGATTTGTTGTGTACCCCCATCCTGGGTCTTCTTGGACTTTCAGTCCTTGGTCTTTCTGTAGAGATTGCCAACAAAGGTGCTCATTATAGCAATAGATCAAGACCAAATCTGATGGTCTTGATCTACTTTCCAGTGGGCAGGAGCAGCCCTGCCCACTGGAAAGTAGATCAAGACCATCAGATTTGCTATAAGTAGTCCGCTGCAGAGTGCCACGGCAGTACTGACCCAGGAAAGGTTAGAAGTGGTAAAGCAGAAGCAAAAGGGCTCTTTCAGCACCGAGACCCTTCTTTTTCTGGTCTTCTAGCTTTTTAGATTGAAAAGCCTGAAATAGTCTAGATACACAGTTGCAAAAACGTACCTGACAATACAAAATATTATTCTGCTAACAGCTGAATCCTGCAGGATGTTACCATCTCAAACTCGCACTGAAGCCACGTGAATGTGAGGCCACTCACCACCTCCCAGGATCGGGTCCTTATTTCAAGCACTTCTACCACTAATGAGTGTGAATGCACTAAGTCTAAAAACATTCAGGAACCTATTTAGGGGATTCCTAACATGAATGAGAGCTAAGTATGAGTAGCAGTTGCCATTGTGGCTAACATACTACGGGGAGGTCCTGGGATCTTCACAGCTAAAGGCATGCATTGAGAGAGCTCCAGAGGTCTGTAACTGAGTCTAACACCCTCATATCTCCTACAGGGGGTATCTTTAGCCCAGGCCCATCTGCCCTGCACCCACCGCCAGGGGCACTAGATGGAGAGGACAGGTGGGGTCTCCATGGGGACCGACCGGGATCCCCATGGTCATGATGTGATCGACTGGGTGGATGGGATGGGGCCATGGGCAGGAGCATCCAGGAGCAGGACAGGTAGGCAGTAGGCAGGAGCCAGGATCATGGGGAGGAAACAGTGTGGGCCTGGGGCCCGGAACAAAGACATGATCTACTCCCCGCACAGCAGGGATGCCCCGGGCCCCATCTCCATGCTGTCACCACTCCACAAACTTGGCCTCAGCCCCAGCCTGTCTCCCAGATGCTACTCCCCACCCATCCATGGCCCCTGTATTTAAATACAAGAACACCCTGTCCCCGGGAGTCCTGGCCGATCTCCACAGAGTCCCTGCTACCCACTCCATCCGGTGCAGGTCAAGACAGACTGGGGTGCCCAGGCAGTAGCAGCAACACTACCAGTGACAGCTGGAAGGAGCCACTGCTGAGGCTGCAGGGAAGCAGAGTCCAGCCACCATGCTGCCCCCATCCCACCACGTACCCGGGGCGGTGGGACCAGCTGCAAGCACCACAGCCCAGGCTGCCCCCCATATCCAAGATGGGTAGGGCCAAGGGACCCACCGTGGGCCAGATACAATCCCTTGGCATGCTAGATCTGGCTCACAGGCCATATTTTGACCACCCCGACACACACACACACACACACACACACACACACACA
>NW_017728998.1:10249566-10251875 GCF_001723915.1 Gavialis gangeticus | reverse complement strand
ACACACACACACACACACACACACACACACACAAATGTTGCACAACAGATTTGGGCCCCCAACTACTAAGTGTCCCAAACGGATGCATGTGCTAGTATTTGCAGAGTGCACAACCATACAATCCCCCTCTCCCCAAACTAGCACATAAGGCTTTATTGATAAAACAGTGGGTGCACTCTTGTCTCCAAAGAAGTCAGTGGGTGCCTTGCCACTGATTTCAATGAGGCCAGGATTTCACCCAGAAATACTGCTGAGTACAGTGACATTCATTTCATTGGCCTTACAACTTCCTCTGAGTAAAAAAATGGCTGCAGCGAACCACATGTGCTGCCGTGTGAGATATTTTTTCGCTGCTCCATTTAAATTATAATCTGTAACACAATGCACAATGAATGCATTTCGAGCTCAGGCCCTGACAACAGTAAATAGCAACAGCCAGGTGCAGGTTTTGCTTTACCTCGTAGTACTCGGTATCATTATTTTCCACACGCAGGCTGTCAGTTCTACTCAGACTGATTTCCAGGCTGACCAGAAGCCAGACTTATGAAAAGGGGTCTGTATAGCTATTAAAATTGCCATTCATTAAAATCAACTTGATGGAAAATATCTACATCTTACCCCCCTCTTTTTTGTTAAAGGAATATAAGGTCAGAGCCTCAGCTAATGTAAGCTAGCCTAGCTCCCTTGAACTCCATGGAGCTTCCCCTGTAAATTCTAGATGAATTTCTATGCCTTCATATGATGTTTAAGAAACCCCCCCTTTGCCAGGACAGCATTAGGAACATGAGAAAAATCAATGCTCTGCTGTATTTCAAACAGGGATCATGCTGTATTTCACAACAGAGACAAACCAGTGACAAGGGGTAAAATGCTGGGAAATGGAAGCTGGCTAAATTGGCATGCTGGCTAAATGGGAGAAGGTTAGATGGGGAGGTGCCACAATGGGAAATGTTGAGTGTCACCCCAATACAGAGGAGCAAATAATTCATGCAGGTTGGTTAATTTAATGAGTTGCACCATTTTGTTTTCTGAAAACAGATTGCAATTTTCTCCATAATAATTACTCATTTTGCAGCAATATTTTCCATTCATGCCTAATGGTCGTTGGCTGAACGTACATTGCTTCTACTACCCACTTGGTGAGCGATGGTAATAGAGCCTAAGCTTTGCCACCATCACTTCCAGGGAGTAGTGACAATGAATCTTGATTGCATGAATGCTGTCAGAAGAGTTACGCAAAAGGCAATCATACAATTGAAATCTATTCGTGTAAATGTCCAAGCTACTGTCTAACACCTTTGGTCCCCTGCATAAAGGCCATATATAATACATAAGATTGGAACCACTTCAAATATTTTCTACTGCTTTGTATACCCAGTGCATGGCTTTACCTATCAATCTCAGGGATAATTCTGTTTTGGACTTCAAGCACTATACTTTGCCCTATAAACCTAGCAGCTCTCACAACACACCAAGCAAACTCCATTTTCATTTACCCTGGTACAATCCTACTGAAAGATTACCTGGATTTATCTCAGGGCAGAATTTGGCCTCAAGTAATACAGAGCCAGATCAGTCTTTGACAGAAGCACCGATGCCTTCAGGGACTGGTGCAGAGATATGGGAGTTAGCTTTCTTTCCAAAGGCCATACTGCACGAGTATCCGATGAGGTCTGAGGAATAGTAAAATACTGTGCAGTAAGCTTTTATAGCATTAATAGCACATATAAATGCACCCAATGAGTACTTTAACCTAGTTTCAGGTGTTAATGCTCAGACAATCCAGGTGTTAAAAGCTCCAACAGCCACCCAAAATTACAGTGTGACAAGGGCCTGAGTCTTGTGTTTTGGACTCATCTTTCAATTTGTAAAAAATAAATCCTTCCCCCTGCCATAACTTTAACTCAATATTTTCTTCAAAAGTGATTACATTAAAAACGGTTTAATGGAGAAGCTGTGCTTTCTTTTAGGAGTACAATTAACTCCCCAGGAAATAAAGTGGCACAGGCAGGTGGCCCATACAAGCTACACATGGGGCATGTCTACACAAGTTGCTTTACTGAGCAGTAAAGCAAATTACTGTGTAGTCAGCATCCCCATCTACAAGTGCAGATGCTTACTGCACAGTAATTTGCTCTACTCTGCAGTTAATTTGCTACCTGCATTTGGAGGTAAAACCGAAGAGTGATCATAGCTAATAGTTAAACAAGTAAGACCAGCCCTTTTATGAAGAATGTAGCATCAATAGTAGGAGTAAAGCAAAGGGTCCGTTTGCCCAGTAATGCTGTATTAATGGCACTGCATCTAGA
>NW_017728998.1:10246966-10249555 GCF_001723915.1 Gavialis gangeticus | reverse complement strand
GCATCTAGAAGCTACAGGGGGGCAAAGATTTAAGCAGGTGGAATAGTGAATCTATTGCAGAACCAACAGATTAAAATTCCTATCCACTTCCTGTCCCAAACAGTTTCGTGTTGCTGTGTACCTTCAAACCGCTGCCCCCATTGTACACCAGAACTGCTGCATTTTAGTTAATAAAGGATCCGGTGGGAAGTTTTGATTTCAGAACTCGTTTCTAAGGCACTGGAGTATTTTTCAGGATGAAAGGCATCATATATAACGTTAAAATATTATTATTATTTCAACATTATTTATGGATGCCATGTGTTCATAACTCTGTTAGTGTCTCTTCTTTTTAATGTTCCTATCACAGACTGTCTGGCTTATTACTTGGTGAACTGGTCAGAATTTTGCTCAAGCTATCTTTGAGTTATATGTTTACCGCAATGACTGCCTGCCAAGAATGATGTTTATGGCATATCTTGCATTGATTTTGGAATTTCTGAAAGTAATAAAACACCGAATGAGGTTCATTTATTCTCACAAATTAGAATTGGTCATATTAATAGAGTCATATAATTCTGTCATTGCTTCCATTCATTTCCTCCCTTAGATTGGTGGGAAAGCCAGGCTAACTTCAGTTTTGTTTAGGCTGCTGGGTTGCAAAACACAGAGGAACCTGCTGGTTTATTTTTTAAAGCCTTTAGAAATAATCATTTAGAGTCTGATCCTGCCGCCCCTTGCTTACACAAAATAATACCTCGTTCTGCAAACAGTCCCGCTGTAATCAATGTGCCCGCTCAGAGCTGCTCACTAACGAAGGATAAAAATCAGGCTCTTGTTTTGTTTGGGATTAAACGGTGTCTTGGACTAAACACCTGCACCGTGAAAACAACCATCCCCATATCCCTGCGTGGGCTGCCTAACCTCCACCTCGCGCCCAGCAGATGGGTTGGGAATGGGTGGCATCTTGGCTGTCCTTCTCCAACAAGCTGGCCACACATAGGAACCCCATGGAGGGTGTTCGAATTCATGACAGGTACAGGAAAAACAGGGAGGATACTGTGTTTCTGAGGCCTGGGGCCTTCCTGGGGGGAACCTCACAGATAATATTATTTACATGCTACGACCTGCTCAGGTCTGTGCCTGCAAGCACCATCCAGCCCCCCCCTTTTTTTTTTAAAGAAATAAGTTATGCACACAAGTAGGTCAACTCAGATTGTGTCAGGGAGCACAAGCTTTATGCAAAGAGTGCAAGACATAGCAATATATCATTCAGGGGACAATATCTCTAAATTGTGTCAGTGGGATTTCTGGCTAGCCACAGTGCAGCAGACTTGAATAAACTAGTGTATTGCCACCTCCAACCGTCACTTCACAACAGCTGCCTGGAATTTTTATTTTCTTGATCTTAACTTTGCAACTCCACTTTCCTTTTCCCTCTTTGCTTCCTCTTGGCTGACATGCTATAGCTGCTGAAATGATCCTCCAGCCAGGAATGCTGGATGAGCGGCTGCCCGTGGACGGGTGCCAATGCTGCACTGTAAACTGGAAAGCAGCACAGGCTGGCCTGCTCCCATGTCTCCTCCAGGACACAGATGAAAAGACAGACCCGTCCTCCAGTGGTTGTTGGCCTAGGGGCCCAAGACCATCTCCAAGCAGCCTCTGAGGTCGCGGCAGATTGTCAGAGCGCCATTATTAACCATGCATTATGCCAAGTCGTGCTTCCTATTTCTCGGGCAGGGTTTTCATCATTACAGACTCAAATGAGAAAGCCACGCAGGGATATATAAGACATCCATTTCAACCCTGAATGCATTCCTAGAAGTAAAAGTTCTGTGCATTATGCAGCAGGCCACACAGTAACATCACCATAATGCAAGCTGCTAACAGACAGACCGAGCCTGTTTCACTGTGTCACATAATAATTGTGCTGTAACACTGCAGTGCATACATGAATAAATACAATTCTAAATTCAATGAGATATTTTCCTTCTGCTGCTCCTCCTGCAGCAAATGAATACACCAGCAATTAATTACTGTTCTCGGCAACTCCCTGCAGCAATTGTTTAATGGATTCATTTCTAGTCCCTCATCTAGTAACCTTTCAGATACGTTTCACGAGCATGAAAAAAAAAGCAAGCATAAAAATATATGTTTGTGTTCATTTAATATTCGTAAACACTGCAGCTTACAGATGTTGGCAATAGCACGTTCAAAGTTTTACCATTCTGCCTCTGCATAAGGTAGCATATTTGAGCAGCAGGCGTCTTTGCAACTCCAAGTAAGTGATCTTACTCAGTCTACAATAACTGCATGTTATATTTTGGGGCTAAAAGCAAACAAACATCTCAGACAATGGAGGGCACCGAATCTAATTTTCAATCATTCAGATGTATAGTTGGAAAGAGTAAAATCTTCACCCCATTGAGGTCAGTGAGAGTTCTGCCATGGACTTCACAGGGTTATGATTTCACTCAAAGAGCTTTTTAGTATGTTGCCATTTTTTATGTGCATTTACTTTGAAACCTTACGACGACAACAGGAGATGGAAAAGCAGATACAGCGTATTGCAGACCAAATCAAGAATCCAGAGCCACCTACCTGCTTAAA
>NW_017728998.1:10243870-10246924 GCF_001723915.1 Gavialis gangeticus | reverse complement strand
TTAATACAGCATTACTGGGCAAATGGACCCTTTGCTTTACTCCTGCTACTGATGTTACATTCTCCATAAAAGGGTTGGTCTTACTTGTTTAACAATTAGCTATGACTGCACTTTGGTTTCACCTCCAAATGCAGGTAGCAAATTAACTGCAGAGTAGAGCAAATTACTGTGCAGTAAGCATCTGCACTTGTAGATGGGGATGCTGACTACACAGTAATTTGCTTTACTGCTCAGTAAAGCAACTTGTGTAGACATGCCGCATGTGTAGCTTGTATGGGCCACCTGCCTATGCCACTTTATTTCCCAGGGAGTTAGCAGTACCCCTAAAAGAAAGCACAGCTTCTCCATTAAGCCATTTTTAATTAAATCACTTTTGAAGAAAATACTGAGTTAAAGTTATGGTGGCGGGGAAGGATTTATTTTTTACAAACTGAAAGATGAATCCAAAGCCCAAGACTCAGGCCCTTGTTACACTGTAATTTTAGGGTGGCTGTTGGAGCTCTTAACACCTGGATTGTCTGAGCATTAACACCTGAAACTAGATTTAAGTACTCATTGGGTGCATTTATATGTGCTATTAATGCTATAAGGGAGACACATGCCCAAATTGTAACAGAGTCTTTTGATCCCAGATTGGCCTTGTCAGCCATCTTCAGACCCAAAGATAAAGCAGTCATGGAAGACAATCATCCTCGACTGCAAGGGATTGCTGATATATTTTTTGTATGTTAGCCATGGGATTAAAAACTGAAACAACAGAGGTGGTGTTCATTTTCCCTTGGATTTTGTTCATAGTTACTTCCAGTTAAATATTTCCAAGACCCCCCCCCCCAGTAGGCAAAGACAATTTCTGAGTTAAGAAATTCTGTTCCCAATCAGATTTTGCAAGTCTTCAAAAGTATTAATGGTTTGCTCTTTCAAAGAACAGAGGTGATTTCTACCTGGAACTGGCTATATGAAGCAGGATGAACATTAAATAAACAGTGCCTACAAATGAGGAAATACACTGCAGTGGATCTGGTGACTTGATGATAATATTATCTATTGCTAGTCAGATGCCCCAGGAAAAGCCAACTTGTAGTGGATCTCCCACATAAACTTGATCCCCACAAGGGAAGAGACTTGAGTCTAACAGGCAGAATTAAGGTGGGGAAAGCTGTCTGGACTAAGAACATGGGAGAAAACCTAAAAATCAAACTCTACTGAATGCAGTTAATTCCAAGCAGTCTTGGGAAGGTGACACCCCCCGGAGACGTGCCTCAGGTTGAAGCCAGAGAAGCAACAAGGTGAACTTCTGGTCCTTTCAAGCAAAAACTGGAAGACAAATGTCCTGCGTATAAAAAAAATGAGCTTGAACCCTGAGAAACACAATAACTCGTACACTATTGGCAAGTAATGGATGCAAGCTGCAGATGCATTAGAGCTCAGCGAATGGGCCACTAGTCTGGGGCTCGAGACTTCTAGGTCCTGTTCTGTTTAACTGTGTAACCTTGGGCACCTCGTTTCCCCTCCCACATGATGCCTTAGAGACTTCAAAGCAGTGGCTGTCACCTCCTACACATAGGAAAAACGCCCAACAAAATGAGGCATTTCAAATCACTATCAAGAGACAGATAAATACTAACGATGTAGCTGTCAAAAATAAATACTAATATTCAGGCCAGAAGTTACTGGGAGCATCTTTAGCCAAGACCCTGAGAACTGATTACTTCGGTTGTCACAAGGACATTCATTACTCAAGTCAGTCATAAAATTCCTCTCGGGATAAAATTGCAGCAAACAAGGATGTCAGTGTTTCTAGTCCAGCTTTGCTAATCATGCCACAGCTGCACAAGCATCTACCCAATGGTGGCTAAACTGGCTACAGTCTAGCTTTCAGCATGCACTAGACTCTGTGTAAAATCCCATGTATTTACATCCCTTGGAGAGCAGCCTTTTATAAAGTTGCCCCATCTCATGAGTCAGGAAGCTTGACGGCATGTCTCAAGGGGTTTAGAAAGCTAAACTTCCCCCATGCTCTGTGGTCCTTACATTATTCCATCACAGATATAATGTCCAGCCATGTATTATTCGCTGGGTTCAAATCCACTCTTCCTCCAAGATCAGAGTTCTCCAGCTGCGAGGGCTCATTTTGGGTCACCTCTACACTTAACTTGTACAGACTACGTAGGAAATAGGATACATAGGAAACAGGAAACTTGTACAGACTACACAGCTGCACCATTTTTCCTTGACTAGTGTTGGAACTGGTCATTGCTGTTTTCTTTTCCTTCTGTCTCCCTTTTCCAGCAAGCCACATGCCAACCACCATTCACTAAATGGAGTGAGATGGGTAACTCCCCAGTCATCTGATCAAAATATTCCCATTTTGGCTTCCCCCCAATGTCTACCCCATCTCCAGGCCACGCTATGAAGCCCCGCAGCCATGCACAGCACAGACACTCCTCACACAGTACACCCCAAAATGGCTGTAATGTGGCTCCTTTAAAGCAGTGTTGGGGGCATGCCAATAAGCTCACTATCTCAGCGGGGTACCCACGGCCTCTCTAAAGCAGCTTCATTGCAGTGTTTTTTGGGATCCAGCACACATGGAACAAGCCTGGCACACTTCATTGTGGGCTCCTTAGCACAGTTCTCTGAAGGTATAGATATGCCCATAGGCGATATGTAGGGGGGATATGAGGGGAAGGGGGGGCATGTGCCCCCCCAAGAGCGCTGGTGCCCCCCTGAGAGTGAGCACTCCAGCTGGTAGGGGGGCACAGAGAGCACTCATGCCCCCTCTGAATTTGGCTTTGCCAGTGGCACTTCCACTGCCGCCATGCCACCAGCGGAGCCAAATTCAGAGGGAGCATGAGCACTCTCCATTCCCCCTACCAGCCGGAGCGCTCGCTCTCAGGGGGGCACCAGGGCTCTCAGGGGACCCTCCCCTGGTCGCTGGCTGGCTGCTGGGGGAGCTCTCCCCCTGGTCTTGGCCTGCTGGTGCCCCCCCAGACTCGGGAGGCACCAGTCGTCCATGGATATGCCCTCAGTCAAACCACAGGGTACTGCAGCCCA
>NW_017728998.1:10236204-10238870 GCF_001723915.1 Gavialis gangeticus | reverse complement strand
CGTCCATGGATATGCCCTCAGTCAAACCACAGGGTACTGCAACCCAACCAATACTAACCTCTTTTCCATTCTGCCTGGGCCTCTAACAACGACTGAAATGTGAGAAAGCACCAGAGACATGTGCTGGTTTTCTAATACACTTTCTTACCAGGGCAGCATGCAAGCGAGAGCCGAGACTCCATTCGTGCAGACAGCCCATGTATCCAACTTAAACCATCTACAAATAGACGGAGAGTCATGTAGCAACCAAGCAGACTATGTAAACAGTAAATGTGAAGTAGGAAAGCCTATTAGGAAACGAAAAGGCATTCACATTCCTTTCATGTTTTATTTTCAGTTTGTATTTTCTTTCCTTAGATACGGTTGAGAACTTTCCTCGTTTAACACCTACATTGCAAACCGTATGCATTTTTTTTATCTGTATCAGCCTTGTAATAATCAATGACAGTGACCGAGAGGAAAAAGCACAGGTTTGATAATCAAGAGATCTTGTGTCCTGTTCCTCGGTCTGCCGCTATGGCACGGGTCTCTCTGCCTCAGCTTCCCCATCTGTGAAACCTCACACAGTTGCTGTCAGTATTGATTTGCTAATGTCTGTACAAGTGTTTTTCAACACGGAGAGCACTCTGGGCCAGATATATAAAGATGCAGCTGTGTGCCTGGAGTGGTTTTAACCTTGGTGTCCACTAGCCTTTCTAATAACATGTTTGATAAGCAGGATGCTTTCACCCAGCGATCCAGAAGTTCATGTAGATGTACTCAAATACAGAAAGCAGTGCATCCACAGCAGCACAGAAGCTCAATGTAGACATACCCCAAGACTAGTTAGGCTACTGGTTCCACTGGTGCAAAGGTGCACAAAAGGGAGGATCAAAAATGAGTTTACAGCACAGCTCTTTCTGTAACACACCCTCAGATCAGCTGGAAAGCAGCAAGTACACAAGATAGTGGCCCACTGCATTGTAAATAGTATGTCTTACTGTGGGCAGACAGCAACAGTGCTCTGGGATGTGCACTTGGCTGAAGCTGGAATTTGAAGTGTAAGATTGGATTTATGGGACTATCAGCTGTGGGATAGCCTTTGCTATGAAATGTCCTCTAACTATTGCCCTTTGAGATACGCTACTTTTTTTTTCCTGACGTGCTGAGGAGAGTGGAATAGTTAAGAGGCATAGTCACTCCTCTGAAGATATGCCCCAGACGTTTTGCATTGCATTTTGGTGGGCATTATGTTTTTGCTACCTAAGCCTCCTTGGTAGACGACAATACCCACTATTGCTCAGAGGTAAGCAGAATTCAGCCTAGCAGTAGAAGACCACCTCCATCACATCCAGTGTAGTAGATCAACCATGTGCTAGTTTGCACTCCCTTTAAGCTGACTTTGTGGCATCAGGGCAAGAGACTCAGGGCCAAAAGTATGTCTTAAGCACTGCAAATAAACAAGATTGTCTCACAAGTGTTTAGTGATAGAAGTGCATGTGTGTCAATGGTAGGTTTTGTTTCTAAGGGTCTGCTGTTTATACACACACACACGTGTATATGTAAGTATGCATGTCTATGTGCAAACTACTCATATAGGTATTAAAATATATGTTCCGATTATATATATTATAATAACTATATACAATACAAATGTCCTTTTAATGTTGTTCTGTTTGATCAGTTACTTATCTTGACCAACATATCACACTCATATGACTGGTTTATTTGAGTCATCCCTACTAAGCCATCACCTGGGATAATATATGCAAATTGTGCATATTAACAATGAGATGAAATGCATGGAGCGCTGTCATTTATGTGTGGAATTCATCAAATGCTAAATGTAAAAACTATGAATAGAAAAAATAACAGAATAATAAAACACAGCTGCTTCGGAGGCACAGAAAATAGAGATCTTTAACTGTCCATTTATTAAGCTAATAACGAAAGCCCATCCTTAACTAGTGGGTGGAAAAGGCAAGAGAAAACCACCGTGCTCTAAAGTGACACTGATAGCCATTTAAATCAAGTCCCCAGTCCTCTGACAGGTTGTACACGGGTGAATAGGAAAATGAAAATTAATATCATAGAGGACTTCTAACAATTGTGTTGGTTGGTGGCTGGTAACAGAAATTCAGGAGATAAGCCCATTGATTTAGTGAGTGTGACAAAGCTTATCATAGATCACTTCAGTATTACACAAAATAGTTGGAAAACCTGTAAAGCAAAGACTAATCTCTGATACCACTTGGTGCATGGATAGCATGGATCTCAAATAGAAATGTTTCTGTTTAAAGGCACAGCCTGGGAGGTCACCTTTTTAGTCAGTGAAAGTGATGGATCTTCAGTTGCGTTAATTGTTAGTTTTACTCATATTGCATGAACAAATATTCTGTTATCATTCTAGGAACTGGCAAAGAGACATCCACTGAATCCTGTACATCCGTACTTAATTTGGCATAACTGGCAGGCTTTTCTAAAACTGAATAACTGAATAATAATGAAGGTCTGTAATGCTGATTAGAAGCATTACAAAGAGTGAAAAATTAGTATTATAGTTTCTCATATTCATAGATTGCCTACAAGGAGAGCATTTTTGTAGAAATGATGCATAATTATTACTCAAGAAGAGGGTATCAAAGCTAAATTAGTTGAATTTTCATTTTTTTTTAATGTTCTCGTTA
>NW_017728998.1:10225025-10231204 GCF_001723915.1 Gavialis gangeticus | reverse complement strand
TGAGGTTAAGGGATCCTAAGGTAATCTCCTGCTTGTCTTACTTAAAGGTCTCTGCATGTTTATTTTCAGACATTTATTTGAGCAGGTGAAAATTAAGAATGAATGAATAACTGAATGACTGAAATGTTCTGTTGGAAATGCCTGCTTGTACTTCATAAGAGAACTGGAAAACAAAATGATATTTTCAAAATTCAGCCTTTTATCAAAAAACAAAACAGAAAAAAATGTGACACTGAGATCCCCCATTTACTCTGATTTCTTTTTTTTTTTGCTAATGATTCATTTTCTGTTTCCCTACTCAATTGTTTTGACTTAGGTTCTTCTATTTATATAGAACAATTTCCAACATGAGATGCAGATCCATTCAGGAATCAGACACATATGTTCCAGATGTTAATCCTGTGGTTACGGCTCCTGATTTAAATGAAGCAATTCCTTCCCTTCTTTTTATTTGGATGCTTTCTCGGCTTCTCACAGAAAATGTACCTCACTATTTTGGAATATGTGCTGCTGGCCTTTAGTAACCTTAAGCACAAAACAGAAGTGTTGTCTAACATCTGCTCATCCTTTTTTACAAAAAAAAGGGAGAAATCACTCTTTGAATGGCAGTTTTACAACTCCCGCAAACAGAGGAAATGGTGAGGTCATCATTTTTCTCTCCTACATACTGCAAGAGCAGAATAAGAAGTCGCCGAGAATTAATAACCAAGTCCATGGAAGCAGTTTCCTCCACAGACACTGGAAATGCAATCCGATCATCCTGATTTATACCTGCCTATGTACAAAATTTGTGACATTTTTGAAGTAACCAATGATAAATGTTGCATTAGGAGGCCGTTTCTGTCTACACTGGTTGGAAATATCTTCCATTTGTTAATATTGGTGTTAATAACTGAATTCCGATATTTCTACTCCCAGTCTAAAACTATGGAGCCAAAACCTGCAGCCCTTGCTCAGTCCTAAGAAATAACAACAGTAATAATACTAATACTTAATCCTTAGAGGGTCTGGTCCAAAGTCCGTTTTGGGCAACAGGGGACTTTACATTGACTTCTATAGACTTTGTATCAGGCCCATACAACACAACGTAGGTAAAACTGTCATTCACATTAATGGGAGTAATGAATGCAGGGGCACATAGATATTAAAATAGCTGGTTGTCATTCCCTGAGAAACATGATATTATTTTTATTATGTGATTACGTTTGGTAGATAAAAATCCTCCTAGAATATAATAGAAAGTGAGATCTTTTGCCACAGGGTAACTTGGAACTACCTTAAAGAGCTTCACACAAGATTATATTCCTGATACATAACTTTATGGGATATTTGTTTAAACTTTGTATTGCAGTTTGGTTTCTTAGGAGTTTCTGGGGGTTAATAAACTGTTAATATATGCTTTATTAAATAAACTGTTGTTGCAGACCGCTACAGACCAGCAATGTAACAGGCTGCTTATAAACACGGCTTCTATTAACAAGGCTGATAGCCATCAGCAACGCTTATCGCTCGCCTTTGTTAACATGTGTGCAACAACTACTGCTCAATTTCTAATATAAAGTATTACCGGATGCTTAAAAGATGCTATGGAAAAAATATCACTCTGTTATAGTCTATATGTTTTGAATGTAATTGCTTGATAACCCTTTGGATTTCCTTCCTAATAACATGCTATAGGTTTTTACCACAAGGGACTGATGTACCCTCTTAAGGGAAAACTTGCTCACCTACAAATGCAAGGACTCATCCAATTCTGCAGAACTTGTGCGGGGAAGGCAAAGAGGAGTCAGTCCCTAATGTTTATTCTAGACAGAGAGAGAGAGAGAGAGACTGGTTATTGGAGCTTATAAACATATATATAAAAGTACTGCACTGGAAAAGAGCTGGTTTCAGCCACTGCCATTTACAAGCAAACCTTTCCACCATGCCTTTCCTACTCTGCTATTGGGCACAAAAAATTGCAAGAAAACAAAATAAAAGCTCATTTATGTCTTGCCTAAGGAGCTGTTTCTTCTGTCACCAAGCTAGAAAAAATTTAAAGAAAATCTGAGCAGAAGGGAGGAGCCATCTCGAGAGCCTCCACGTGGTCCAGGTTGCTATGCAACCGCTCTCCTTGTCTGTACATGTCTGGAACAGCTGCTCCATGTGCTGCCTGCGCAGATCCACTTAGGAAATTGGGAAATTAGATCAAGGGGAAAAGGACAACCCAAAATATAATTAAAGACCATGCACCAAAACATAGGGGATCTAAATGGGCAGCGGGAAAACTTCAGCACAGATCCTAGCACAGGGATCCCGGCGGCAGTAATTCCATGGGGTGCAGGTGAAAGGTGCCTGGGAGACCCACAGATCCTGACAATATACCACTTCTCCATAGGAAACGGGGATGGCAAGCGGGGTGCGGGGATGCGTCTACAATGAGACTCCCTTTGGGGCTTCTTTAGGAATCGAAGATGCTTCCCTGTGGCAGAAGCCCCAGAAGAAAGCGGTGGCAGCGATGCTGCCGTTTCCTGTCCCTCGGGATCACATCGCTCATGCAGTGCCGTGGCTCGGGGCTGCGTAATTGGCATGTCCCTGCACAAGCGGAGGTGAATGTGACCCAAGGTTAATGGTGGTATGAATTAACCCTTCATGCACAGGGCGAGTGTTGCTATTCTGCAGTCCAGCGCATCATAGCCAGACGTGTCTCCAGTGCACTTCATCAGCAACACTAAGGGAAAAGCTGTTAGAAAACTGGTGCATTAAGGAGCGCTTATTCTGCCATTTTACTGAATCTCTCCTTTGTCTTGATGGGTTACAAACAACAGGGGTTGTAAATACAGTGAAGGAAGCACTAGCATGCTACTTTGAGGCTGGCTCAGCTGGATCCCAGAATCCAATAAACTCAGTGTGGTGAAGGGCTAAACCTGGAAGTACGGTATCATTTTTTGTCTGCTCGTCCACTCATGAAGCAGGCTCTAATGCTGCTGAAAGGAAACACTATAGGATCTTTTTCCAGAGAGACTCCCAAGGAGTTCGTGTGGGTGGTGGGGGCGCTAAGAGGAATAAGTTCAGACATGCTTCAGAAACCAAGAATTTGAAACTCAGGGACAAACAGAGCGAGGTGAAGGAGAGAAGAAGAACAAGAAACTTCCTTAGACAAAAAAGATTGTCCCCACATGAAAAAAATTATTAGAAATTAAGTAGGGATGATAAAAACCCTCTTTAAACTGAAGACGTTTCTACAGTGATGACTCTGCTGACCTACTGAATTGAATATCATTTGCCAGGGGCTTTTCGAACATCCTGTAGGATACCAGAAATTGATGGTACGTTTTCTCTTAAATTCTACAAGATGGTTAAAAAAAATACCCTAGAGAGAGTATGACTTCCTATGAAAGTTTATAGTCGGTTTCCTTAAAAGGTTATCTTTAATAACCAGGTTTTACAGCCTTTTGGTGAAATCTGCCAGACCTCAAATCATTTGCTGTTTGTGTCTCTTTCAACTCTGCCTTCTTGAAATCTTTGGGTGAAACGTTGGCCTCACTTAAGTCAATGGAGTTCTGATGTTGACTTCACTCTCTGTGTTGGGGGAGGCCATCGTAGGACATCATCAACAATTTTCCAGCAGTTATTTTTACCTTTACCCAAGCCATGTGCAGTCTGTCCCACCACATGAAGACCTATGATAAACAAACCTGTTGTGTTTCTCAAATCTTTTAAGTTTATAAAGAGCTTGGTGAACAGCAAACCAGGCAGAGGAAATACTTCAGACTTGTCTGAGATTCAGAATGCACATGTCTGAGATACATATACATATAGTCTGTTAAATTAAATAGATGTTACTTTATACTGGGTTAACAGTAACACTGTTTGTGGGAGGAAAAAAATTCTCTAAGCCAGAAAACTAAGAAATAGAGGAAAATGTATGATCGGGATAAGAAATGTCTGACTTGCTTTTTACAACAGAATGAAGCTCTCCCCGCTTCCCATTCCACCCTCTTCAGCAGCCCTGATAGCGGGAAAAAAGGCTAGAATTGGTCAGAGCCTTGGTTTTATCCATTACAAGTAAAAAGCAATGAAACTACATGAAATTTGGCTTGGGGCCCAGACCTGAATAAGGCTTTTGCAGACTAGACTGACACTGATATATTCTTTGGTTTCCACAGAAGTAGTCTAAGTTTTCATGGCTATAGCAAAAACCCACAATCCTGTGTTCCCTGCCAAACTTCCTCCTCTTCAAAAAAGCTGATTCACAGCAATATGAGGCTGTGCCTACAAGAACTGTGCATGACCTAGAAATGGCAGAAAGGCCTTTGCATCACATCACCATTCATATGCAGATCTTTGGTCAAGTGCTTGACGCTGTCAACCAAAAGTAGTCTCAGGACCCTTTTTAGAGATAGAGTCCTTTCCCATGCATTATCCGAAACACAAATTGAGAAGACATGTGCATCACTTTGCGTTTAGAATATGAAAATGTGCAGTTAAATAAAACACCAGCATGCATTTGAGAAGCTCCTCCACGTTACAAAAGGAATGCATCACAGATAGGACAGCAATTTAGGCATCCAGCTTGGTTGTCCATATTTAACTTGCAAAACTGGGGAGGGGAAAATGAACACTGAAATCAACAGCAAAAAGACCCAACAGCAAAAATACCCTAGCTATTGAACACTGCAAAAATGAAACTTGCTAACCTCCGAGTGTCTGCCCCGCCTTTAGAGAAACAGTGATAAGGTTTTACATTTTAAAACAGTGGTGTCTTAGTTGCCCTATCTACTGACTGACTGTTAAATTAAAATAGACCTCAGTAAACTAGACCTTAAACCACGGTACAATAAACCTGCACAATAAAACAAGGGGCTATATTGCCAGTTTACAGAGATGGCACACAGCAACAAGGAAGGGAGCAGGAAAGACGCTGTTGTGACTCTCAGTTCTTTCCTTTCATTTCCCCATAGCTCCATAGGGGAACTGCTGGATTGCAGTAGTGGCAGGTCACTTCACCCTCCAGGGTGACTCATGTATTAGAGGAGGGCGCAGTGACCATATAGCTTCCCTGTCCTTGCCTACTTTATGTTCACCTACTTTACAGGTGTTGTGCCCTACAAGCTGTGTTACCAGTGCAGGAGAAAAACAAGACATCTTGGCCAAAATCCACAAATGCAGAAGGTGGACACGATAAAACATCTAACAATCCCCCTTGTGCCTAGGTGAAAATACCTGGTCTCAAGGGGAATGCAGTAGGGGTGCACTGATATCTTGGTTCACTATGGGCCTGGCACTAATAAAAGGAGAAATGAATCGGCCATCGGCTTTTTTTGGTCATTGTAGCCAATAATTATGGCCATGTGCCCAGAGTACCCTGGCCAGCATAATCCAGTCCCTGGGTTGCGGTTGGGCAGGGTAAGCCACCATGCGAGGGACACTCCGCTCCAGCAGGCACTGGGCGCCTTTGCAAAAGCAGCTTCTCCCTGGCAGCCATGGAAGGCTGGCTTCCCAGGCCTGCAGCATGCTCTGGGGCTCCAAACGCACCCAGTGTCACTGTCCACACAAGGGTCCACCCTGCCATCCTGGGATGGCAGCATGGGCTGTGCAGGGAGCGGGTAGGAGCTATGAGCGAAAGGGAGACATGCATGGGAATAAGGCAGTCACCGCCTTCCTCATCGATGGCCAGAGCAGGCAGGAGGGGTGTGTGTGTGTGATAAGTGCAAAATAAACAAAAAAAGATTTATGTCAGTAGTTTAAAATGTCTTGCGCTATTAATAAATATAATCTTGGGGATTGGCGTCAGCCAATACGGTTGGTTAATCATTAGCTATCGGTATCAGCCAATCTTTATCGTTGCACCCCTAGAATACAGACAGTCAGTGGTGATGTGTAGGGGGTGCATGGGGGTGCACGTGCACCCCCTGAGAGCACCAGTGCACCCCCTGACTGGGCGTGCTCCCTGATTAGGTGACGGGCAAGGGGGGCAGGCAGGACAAAACACTTCTGGATCAGCCACCTTGTGATCGGCCATGGTGGGAGATTGGCTGCTGCGGGACCCCCCTCCCTGTTGGTGAGATTGGCCATGGGGGCCCCCAGTCAGTGAGACTGGCTGCAGGGGGACCCCCCCAGTCACTGACTGGTCACTGAGGGGCCACGTGCCCCCCCCCCCCGAATAAGGTGGCACCAATCACCCATGCTTCCAGTAG
>NW_017728998.1:10208680-10220025 GCF_001723915.1 Gavialis gangeticus | reverse complement strand
GGGGCCCCGTGCCCCCCCCCCCCGAATAAGGTGGCACCAATCACCCATGCTTCCAGTAGAAGGCAAACTGTAGGTATGATTTTGATTACACCAACCGTTATCACGCCTGAACAACTCCATTTAAATGACCAGAAGAATCATATTAGTGTGAAGGCAGTTTAAGTGAACTGAGCATTAGGCTTTGTATGAATACTAGTAGAAAAAGGAAAGTATGAATGCCACTGTGCACGGCAGTGGTGAGACCTCACTGGAATTCTGGTCAGCCACATTCAAGAAAGATGATATCCAGCTGGAATTGGTGCATTAAAAGGCTACTAGGACAATCAGGGGACTGGAGAGCTTATTTTATGACAGAATATTCAAAGAGCTTGGTTTGTTTAACCTGGCAAAATGAAGTCTAAAAAGGGATATGGTTACTCTGTCTTTATATACAATGGAGGCAACCACCGAGAAGGAGAAAAATATTGAAGCTGAGACAATGTTGGCACAAGAACAAATGGGTGTATCCTAGCCATTAATGCATTTAGGCTGGAAACTAAAAGATTTTTAACCATCAGAGGAACGTAGTTCTGGAGAAGCCTTCCAATACAAATAGCAACAGCAAAATAATTGAGGTAGTTTTAAAGTGGAACTATATTAATTAATCAGAGGGATTACATGATGTGGTTGCATGCTATAGCAAGGGGCTGGGTTCAGGCCTATGCCTGCATGCCTATGTAATACATGACAGAGTTCAAAATTCAGCCATTTCAGTGTTATGTATGTATGTAAGCTACCCGTAACAATGAGAAAAAAATCACCTCTTTCATCTAAAAAAGTATTTTAGAACCATTGTTGTTCTTCTTTGGCAATCCCTCCCAGTTGAGGATGACTGTCTTTCATGACTGTCTTATCTGTGGGTCCAAAGACAGCTGATGAGGCCAATCCAGGATCCACAGACTCTGTTTTGCAACACAACCATTGTGTACAAGTATAAACAGACGCCCAATTGTCAAATTCTCATCTGTGTCAACACAGACACATTTCCTAAAATGTAAAGTTTCAGGAAAAGTTTAAACAGGCTGAAAAACAAACAAATACATTTACAAGAGCTTCTGATTCAAACACAATAGCCAGTCCCCACAACCTGCCCCTAACTTCATGTCCTTTTGTAAAAGAGTGACATGATCTTAAAAAAATACGAGGTTCTAATTTTAAAGCAATGCTCTGGTATGCAGAAACTCCCAGCTCAAGAAATTTCCATCTTCAGTGCCTTGTACATTTGAACTGAAATGGGACTAACAAACAATCATCCTTTTTTTTCCAGGTATCTAATTATAGAAATGTCTACTGGAAAGAAAAATTTGCTGGCTAAGCTGACCCAGTGGGCTCCCTTTCAGCTAATCACATCATTCCTTAGCGGCACAATTTTGCAACCGTTCAATAATGTATTTCCCTGTAAAGTATTATGCTTTATACTTAATCTACTCAAAGTTTATTAAAATTGAAGAACATTTGCACAAGGAAAAGGAAACTCTTTCAAGATATCTACATAAGTTTTTAAAGGAGGTCTGTGTCAGAAATAGGCTACATCCCAGAGCAGGTGGGTGCTTGTCCTTTGTCTTGTTACTAAAACTGCCAAAATAAGTCATTCATTATCTTTCAGATGATGCTTGCTAGTTATATTAATTAATTTTTCAAACTTCTGAAATACCTTTGGTGATCTGTCAATGCTACAGTAATCTACTTCTCATTTGTCTTCTGCATTTGGATTAAATTGGATCATATCCTTCCTAAATGACCAGGTTAGTTGATGGCAGACAGAGAAACCACACGCTGAGTAAGCAGGGATTGCATTAGCATGGCAGCCAAAAGTAATGAACAAGGGCTGTTCCAGACGTTGATTTCTATTGCATTTTTATTTGATAAAAAGTTTACACTTAGCCATTACCACCAAAAAAATGAATAGCTATTTTATGCTGACCAATAGGTATACAGATTTGTTTTCCCTAAAATATGTTTTCACAGTTGCTGTTTCCTGTTCTAAATCCGCATTTAACAAACAAATCCCAAAATGGGATGAGCACCTATCAAACTTATTTTAGGCAACTGAAATTGCAGGAAGTTAATACTTCTTGATAGGTTATACTAATTTCCCATTAAGAAACACTTCTTCTGAAGAACTCTGTCAAGGTATAACTCAATACCCACTAAAACCAATGTCAACATTCCCATTGACTTCAATAGGCATTGGATTCAACAGCTAGAAAGTGGAAACAAATATTTGGCTTTTAAGATAAATAATAAAAGATTTTTCAAACCTTGCTTTGAATGCAAATTTTTTCATTTACTTTTATTGAAATGATTTCTGTTTTGTTTTGTTGTTCAGCTGAAACATTTTCCTGGCTGGTCAGGAACCCCAAAACAATATCATTGTAATAGCAGCTAAGAACCAGAAAACTAAACTGACTGCAAATACACAAGCATTTACCTTGTCAAGTTTCACTCTCTAAATGGAGCAAAATACAAAAATAGGACAACTGCATGAATGATGAAAACTAAATTCAGTTTTTGTACTTCTTTAAATTTTAATAACATCAGGAGTTATGATGAGCCATTCAGGTATGAATGCTTTTCATCTTGATAAAGTTCTGTTAAAGATACAGCACCATATGCTGAAGTCACCGATCTCAGAAGAATCGCTTTGGCTCGGAAAGACATAACTAAAATCAGGTCCATAATTTTATCTATCAGTAAAAGAAGTCAGATGATTTGCACTTCATTCTAACTTCAGTATAGTTACAGAAATCTGCATGCTTCCTAAGTTAGTGCTATGATGTCTTGCTCATTAAGCATGTGGGTAGAGTGCACAGACTTAATACAGAATGATTGAGTTGAAGACCTAAATCTTGAATTGATCAATCTCCTGATACTCTTTCCTAAACATCAGGCGCCCAGGGGCCATGACTGCTGTCCCAGCTGGAGTACGAGCTCTGCGGAGTTGGTGAATGGTCTGAAACTTTAGCAGCAAGATCCACACGGGATTTACTGAGCATGTGCATGAAGCAATCTGCAAACACTTACAAGGTAACTGCATATGGCTGAATTATCATAGACAGAGTAAAAGGTATCTCCTTGCTTGCAAGACCATGACCCAAACCCTTTCCTTGGAAATCAGATTTTACATTGGCACATATACCTCATTGTGTTAATACAAAAGAACATCCATAATAATAGTTCACACCTCGTAAGTGATCACAACTAATTAAGCATTTCAAACAGCAAATGCATTCAAAGATCTGTTTGTGGATTCCTTTTTTAATCTACCAAGTTATTTGCCAAATATAGTTTGGAGAATGATTATATTAGAATAAATGACAATCTGCTCACAGATGTACCACAAAGAGGAGGCTAAATGTTTTAAGAGCTAAACTCTCGATTAAAGCATAAGGCCACAGTCTATTCTGCATATTACCTGCTTAAGCACAATTCTACTCAACCTCGTCTGAGTCCCCAAAAAAACAGTTAATGCAATAATGGGTGCATCCTCCTTCTCCTTGCTGCTCTTTTGTCACTCACTCTCCAGAGTAAGATGAAGATGTTTTACAAAAGTAGATGCTGTAATGGATTTTGGGGACTGGAACAGGGGAAACAGAATCGCATCGGGTGCCATTTAGACATCTAAAAAGTGCAATAGAATCTGGACCATTATGGCCACCAACCCCAGCTACAGCTAGTATTTTACACAAATTGAGAAGGTAATTGTGCAAAGGAGAATTTAAGCCACCAGTATAGATCTGGCTGTGGGATGGACTGCTCTAACTTGCGTTGCCTGCCAAGAATCTCAAAGGACTGTTATGAAAAAGCAGGGATGATTAAGGCAAGGAGAAATCCCCTTCATGACCTTTTCTTTGACCCTGACCTCCATGTTGTCAGCCACGATTGGTTGACCCTATGTACAAGGCACTGTCTTATATCAGCACTACTGGAAGACCCATCTATGCCTGGTGAGGTCTGTGCCCTGTCAAATAGGTGCTTAGGGTATATAATATAAGTCTACCTCTGAACCAATCCACTTCGCATATGAAATTTTCTCTTTGGAGAGTGTGGTTCAATCACAGTTGTTAGCTAAAAGGGTAGCATGATGGCAATGGCCACATCACATTCGAGGCATGGGAGACAAACTTTAGTTCTACTGAGAAAATACCACGAAGACAACCTATCATGTACCAAGTACTTTCTAGTTTTCTCAACACTGTTGGGTAAACTGCTCAAAATTTTGAAAGATTTTAAAATTGGTGGTCAGTGAGAAATGGACCTTTCAGGACTGTACAGTAAAGGTTTCTCAACTTTTCTTCCAAAAAGATGGAAACACGGACCATTCACAATTATACTTAAATTTAAGGCGGATTAACAACATTTTAACAACAAAGTGGCAGGACACCAGCTGGGTTTTAATAATAATTGCTGGATACTCACCTGAGACAAAGCTTTGTTGCTACTGAGATCTTAAAACACCTCCAGGAGTGTTGTCTTTGATAATGAAAGAACCCAATCTGCTTCAGCAAAGGGACAAGGTACCATGATATTTTTTAATTCAATTTCATGGTTCTTGGAGCCTCCTGCTTTTGACAGCCCCGGCAGTGCCTGAGACTCCATTTACCACATATTTTATGAGCTCACCTGGAGCTGCAACATTTCTTGCAGGCATTGTCTTGCAAGGTGATCCCACATCCTTCCCAGATTGTTAGCTAAGCATTGTAAAATAATAGCATAAGCCCAGTTGTAATTCTAACTAGCTGGTTTTTGATATGGCTCTCTTCCATTCCGTGTTCTTTGTAAAACTTTTACATCAATTACTTATCCATCAGTTTGCCTTTTGTGTCAGCAAGAAGACTTGGAATGGAAATTTTGTGAACGGCAAAAATAAGAATTATATCTTTGATACTGGCTGAAGTCAGGTCTCCCCATGCTTCTATCACCAGAGACTTGGTGCAGCTGTGGAAACAACTGATTATTGCTAGACAGGCTATATATATCTGTCAATGGCTCAGCGGGATACGACTGCTTGTATCTTTAATCATCACCATGGTGGTTCCTAATGATGCTCTCCTGGGATTTGATTCTCCCCAAATTGAAACCAATGGCAAAACTCCCAGTGACTTCACTGTGAGGAAGATCAGGCTCCTAATGAAGTAGTTTTCTAGGTTGAACTAGTTATAGCTTACCTGGACCACGTGTAACTTATATGAGAAGATTTGAACACCTATCACAGGCATGTGATGCCAGTAAGGAGTGACTGCAAAATGAAGAGCTTTGCCATGCTTGGTGGAGGTGAAGAGATTTTTTTTTGCTGTTCAAAGCATGACCACAAAATCTCATGCAGCAGACTTCTTCTGTTCTACATGGTAGCAGGTCCAAGTTGCCACTACTTGGATAGAGGATCAAATATATCTGTGCTCTAAAAACTTTTCTGTTCCTCAAGCCACCTGGGAAACACATGGGATTTTATTATATATTTGGGGATATTCAAGTGCTTGTTGTAGGTCTTTGATGTTCTTTTCCTCCATGGATGATCCTTGATCCTTGAACACCAAGGGAACTCCACAAGTCAGGTCTTGTCCATTTTCATGTTTGACTTTGCCCTCCTGAGAGTCTCCCAGAAAATCTAGCCCAGAATTTGTTCATGGATCAATACACATTGCACCATTATACTAGTAAATCAAATATACAGTGTGTATACAAGCCTGCCCTTTTCTACGCAGTTGGAATCCATTGAAAACACATGCAACCAGTAAAACAGGAAGCAGAGCGAACAATTGTTCATATCCATGGTAATGAAATGCAAAACATTTTAGAAGGCCACAGACATTACAATACTTAATGCTACTCCAGAGTCACATGCTAACAGTTGCTTGAGATCCACATAAAATAGTAAGATGCAGAAAACGTCCCCAGGAAACATTAATAACATTAGCTATGTGATGTGAAAGTTATTATTAATTAGCTAGTTATTATTTATATGAATGGTTAGTGTATTTTCACTTATGCATCATTACTCAGCTCTATATAAAGTAACATCTACAAAATCCTGCTGCAAAAAACTCGGGGAGATTGGATACCTGTTTATACCCCACTTACACCTAAATTCTTCGTGACAGTTTTTGCCACAATTCAAATTATGCAATGGCATGTTGGGCTGCTCCTTATACGTTTGAAGTGTCTTTACTGTGCTATCATCTTTACCAATCTGGTCCATGGACCTTTTCTGTCATTTAGTAATATTCTGGGGTAAAAGAAAGATCCCATACCTCAGACATTTCAAGAGATAAGAAAGCATCAGTGTTTGTCAAACCTTCCAGAGCCACCGGGTGCATGGTAGCTGCTGTTAAATCACAGTATTTTACCCTGAAGCACATTACCGCTGATCCTCTCCCAAAGCAAGCAAGCTACACTCAGTAGTTGGATGCAGTCCAGATCTTCCCAGCCATATAGGTTTTAAATAAACTTCTGTTCTGTTTAGTCCTATTATTCAATAAAATGTTCCCAAAACAATATTTTTATAAGCTGTAAACAAGCTAAAGTCATTAAAATAATTAAGTTTGAATGGGGGACCAGAGAGAATGCTAACAGCAAGAGCTTGAGTTGTATGTTAATGAAACTAGTAATGCAATTATTATTAATTTGCACAGTATTTAAACTCAAAGATCCCCCAAAACAGGATCAAGGCCACAGTGTGCTAAATGCTGTGCAAATACATAGGCTAACATAGTCTGACCCAAAAAGCTCCCAATGTCCAAATGTACTCGTTATTATAAAACGGAATGTCTCCCAAGGTACTCTGGTATAACGCTACCATGCCAAATCATTTCACATCAAATATTTCTCAAGCTGCAACCCGCTGCCTGCACACCACTGCCCGGAGGATGCAGGCTGCAGATTGTGGCTATGGCCTGGCCCCAGACCAAGCTGCCCCCGCCCCAAGACCCCAGTGCCTCTGGAACAGCCTACTGCCCTAACCTGTTGTGCGTCCTGCCAGCACAGCTGGGGCTAGTCTCCATGGCAACCCCAGCCTTGCACTATCACAACACAACTATGGCTGGGGTCTCCATGAAGACTGGCCCCAGCCATGCAGGCAGGGGCTGTTGGGAAATGGAGTCTGGCTGCTGGCCAGATGTGCCATTTTGCCCACCCCTGATGTATATGCACGTGGCAGTCCTAGACAGCAGCTCCCACAAGTAAGTGGGTTATTGAGGCCCACATAGTGAGGGAGGGAGTTGGGCAGGGCTGGGGCTGGGGCTGTGGCCGATGCCTTGCCAGGCAGTGTGTGGGCCTTGGGACCTGGGGCCACAATGTGTGACTGCAGGGCCCTGGTGGGAAGTGGGATGGGGCTGCAGGCGGCTTGTCCGGGGGGGCAGCTCCCCGACATTGCACGAACTCCTGGAGGAGCAGGGGGGGACATGTGTCCCCCAGATCTGTGTGCAGGATGGGGCAGGCTGCCCACTGCAGGCTCAAGCTCCCGCCCTGCTGCCCTCCTTTGGGGCCCTGCAGCCCACCAGGTGCAATCTGGCGCTGCAGAGCAGAGTGAGACCGTGCAGGGAAACTGCTTGCTGCTGCAAGCTCCAAGCTGCTCTGGTGACGTGTGCCCTGCACACGAGGGCAGCTGGAGCCTCAGGGTTGCTTTCCTCACTGCTGCTCCACACGCAGGAGACACATCACCAGGGCAGCACAGAGCTTGCAGCTGCAAGCAGCTTTTCTGTGCAGCTGCACTGTGCCCTGCAGAGCCAGGTCACACCCGCAGGCTACAGAGGCCCTGGGGGAGGGCAGCAGAGTGGGAGCCTTAGCCCACACCTGCCCCACCCCCACCCCATGCACAGACCTGGGGGATGCGGGTCCCCCGTCTCCTCCAGGAGTGCACACAGCATGGGGGACCTGTCCCCACCCTGTGCCCGCAGCAGGCAGGCAGCAGGGCAGAGCCAGCTCTGTGCTCTGCTCCACTGCAGCAGCCATATCTCTGGCCCCATAGCCCTGGCTGCTGGGGGCCCCTCCACCAGGGCTGGGGGGAGCTGGGGGGAGCCTTTAATTTTAATCACAGATTTGGGAGGGGTTATCAGAGAATTTGCAATATTTTATCAGGGAAGACCAGGATCCCTGGGTATGACCCATACAGGCTAAAAGCAGGTATAGCATGTGATATAATGTATGGTTTAAATATGGCTTGTAATTGCCATCTTTGATGTAGGCACAATGAGAATGAGACAGGTGGTTTTCACCTTGCACACAAGTGATACTCACCCCAGTGCAGAGTGCTCGTACAAACACTTGTGCAGCACAGAAGAACCATCTTACAGACCTAAATTGGCCTCACATGCCTGTGCTGAAAATTTCCACCAAGATACATATCACCCTGCAGCAAATATTATCAAGATTGCGTATTTGCCTATCGATCATGTGAAAATGTGGGGGAAGCATTCACTACACAAAGAATATAAATTAAGAAACAAAAAAGGGCGAGGACTAGTTCCTTTTAACGCATACAGTACCCGTCTCTGAAAACCCCCTCAGGATATAGTACTGAAAATTACTGGGTAAGCATGAGAATAAATCTGAAGAACCATGTTGGAAGTAAAACTGCATGCATCACAAGAGGAACTGGTTTCTCTCTTCCTCTTGCTTCTCATTTTTCACGTGTTAAATGAGAGGCCATCCCAAGCCATCTTAGGTATATTGGGGGTGGAAGTGAGGGTGTTTTCTGAATGAGGGTGAATAAGTTTTCCCCACCTGCTGGTATAGAGCGGTAGAGAATTGCTTGCTCCCCTACATTTCCTACTGATATGAAAACTTTGAAGAAATGAGGAGAGCACATCCCTTCAGTTTTCTTTTAGTCACATTAAGAATAATGAGGCTTGGGGGATAAACCTACACATTTCTTTGAACATTTAGGGCAGACTGTTTCATTGCAAGTCGTATTAATGTTACGTCGCTTGCTGTTCTTTGTAGACCCACGGGTATTGCAATAGGCACGGTGTATAAATTAAATAAAGCATTGCCTGCTCTTGCGTTTGACCGACTGTCCACAGCAACTGCGACAGACTCTTTCCTGACCAGGATCTCAATTTTATGTCACAGTCAAAGACACTTCCAAGGGCACAGCTGCTCCGTTACATCAAGCTCTGATCTGGGCACACAATCACTGCCACACTTTCTGCAGCCCCTAAACTGCCACTGTTGTCACTCCTGCAATAACTCAGTTGGGCACTGGTTGCTTAGCTGTGAGGCTGAACAAGGTTCCTTTCTCAGGTGGCGTGGCTAGAGACCCCCAAAAGCAGTAGTTTGCCAGTCTCTTCACCTTCCAGGCTTTCATATGGGGGCTGCCTGTTTCCTTCACATGCCTTCTCCGAGGCTGTCCTGACATCCCATTAATTAGCCTCTTGCTTGTGACTATTTAATATAATACCTCCCCTTTGCAGTTATTACGCAGCTGAATCAGTTCCCCTTTTTGTCAGGTGTAAAAGACTATTGTTCTGGAAGAAGTGGAACCATTAAGCAAACTAAGTTGACATTCACTCCATTTCTGACAAGGAAAAAACGTCACCACCAATTGCAGTTTCCAATTTGATAAGTAACTTTCCATTAAAAACGTGAAATCTTGCCACAGCAAATAGAAATAGAAAATACCGAAAAATAGTATTGCCTCCCTGCTACCCTAGCTACATTTCAGTGTTACGGTACTTCTCACAATGTTCATGTTCATTTCATGTTACTGGCCATTTCCACAGCTGAATTGTATTTTTAAATTCAAAATTTATGGGGTATTATTTTTCATGGAAAATGTATTTGTAGATTAATGAGCTCCGGGTGGGCTGAGTCAGACTTCTAGTGAAATGGATATGCTGTGTGCAAAGCTGAACTAACCCATTGTCTATGATCCCAGGACTGGGCCACTGCATTTCGACCACACTCAGACCAAGCAATTTTATGGGGAAAATCAGATTTTGTCAATTCAGCAAATTTGTAAGTGATCTCAAAGGGCTTGGGCTTTTTTACAGTTAATACTAAAAGTATAAGAGGCAAGATCTCTTAAAAAATGGGAGCCTAAATGTAAGCTTCTAAGCCCATATTTAGACTATTAAATTAATTGCCAGAAGTGCTAAGCATCCTTTGACTTTAGTGGAAGCTGCTGAGTGTTCATAACTTTTGAAAATCAAGCCAATTATTTAGAAGCCTAATTTTAGGCTCCTTTTTAGTTTTTGGAAGATCTTACAGACCCTCAGATTTTGAAACCAGAGCAGACCATTATGATCACTCCATCTGATATCCTCAATAATGCTGATCCCATATATTCAACCAGTGATAACTATAGTTAACCTAAAATCTTGTGGGTGAACTAGAGATGTGTTGAACTGCATGTGTACTACACACAGTGGCCAGTGTTCGGCAGTGGCCTTCCAGACAGGAACTACTGCGGTTTACAAGTGTTCAGTTTCCAAGATAGAGACTATTAAATGCCTTCAGTTTGATAACCAGGGATCCTGGTTTTTCCTGATAAAAAAATTGCAAATTCTCTGATAAACCCCCCAAAATCCATGATGAAAATGAAAGCCCTCCCCCACACAGCCCTCCTGGCCCTGCTCTCTCCTCCCCACCCAGCCCCTCCAGCCCTGCTGGTGCCCCTTGCCCCCTCACCCACAGCCTGTGCTCCCCCAGCCCTGCCAGAGGGGCCCCCAGCTGCCAGGTCAATGGGGCCAGGGACCCAGGTCTGCAGCCCCATGCCCCCAGCAGGAGGCGGCAGCTCCACACCCTGCTGCAGGCTCAGGCAGCAGCTGGGGCCAGCTGTCCACTGCTGCATGCACTCCTGGGAGGGCAGGGGGCACAGATTGCCTGCTGTGGGATCGAGCTTCTGCCCTGCTGCCCTCCCCCAGGGCCTCCGCACCCAGGCAGGGATGAGCATGGCCACTCAGAAAAGCTGCTTGCAGCTGCTAGCTCTGCACTGCTGTGGCGATGCATCCCCTGCCTGCACAGCAGCAGTGAGGACCACAACCCCGCACTGCTGCCCCCACTGCTGCCGCACGTGCAGGGGACGTGTTGCCAGGGCAGTGCGGAGCAGCTTTCCTGCACGGACCTGCAGTGCTGGGTCACACTCAGTGGGCTACAGAGGCCCCAAGGGAGGGCAGCAGGGTGGAAGCCCGAGGCTGCAGCAGGCAGTGTGCACCCACCTCTGCCCCAGTCTGGGGGGTGGCACATGCCCCCCTTGCTCCCCCAGAGTGCATGAAGTGGGGAGCCGCCCCCACCTCACCCCCGGACTAGCTGCCCATGGCCCCATCCCATTCCCTAGCCGGGCCCTGGGGCCGTGCTTTGCAGCCCTG
>NW_017728998.1:10202811-10203680 GCF_001723915.1 Gavialis gangeticus | reverse complement strand
CGCACGTGCAGGGGACGTGTTGCCAGGGCAGTGCGGAGCAGCTTTCCTGCACGGACCTGCAGTGCTGGGTCACACTCAGTGGGCTACAGAGGCCCCAAGGGAGGGCAGCAGGGTGGAAGCCCGAGGCTGCAGCAGGCAGTGTGCACCCACCTCTGCCCCAGTCTGGGGGGTGGCACATGCCCCCCTTGCTCCCCCAGAGTGCATGAAGTGGGGAGCCGCCCCCACCTCACCCCCGGACTAGCTGCCCATGGCCCCATCCCATTCCCTAGCCGGGCCCTGGGGCCGTGCTTTGCAGCCCTGGGCCCCAAGCCCCACACACTGCCTGGCTGGGCAGCAGCCCCAGCCCTGTCCAACTCCCTCCCTCCCTATGGGGACCTCAATCCCCCCACTTACCTGCGGGAGCTGCTCTCCAGGCTGCCTGGCGGCCATGTGCATATACACACAGCTAGTTCTAAGCAAGTCAAGACACCTTGCACTGTATTTGCAAATGCTTTACCTGGTCTCAGGCCTGTGTTAGGATGAGTGTGGCTCTACACATCTGCAACGTTCAGTCATTCCAATGGAGATTTGAACACAATTTGCAACTGCGCCACGTCAGCAGTTAAGATGTTAATTTAATGTCTGGGGTTAACACCACTTTAATGTCTGGGGCTCACTTCACCATTAGTCAACCTGCAGCCTTTTAAAATTACACTTGCAGTATGAACTGTAAGGCTTCCATCACCGCACAAAGTTTCTCAGGACAAACGGAAGAAAAATCCCCTTGCAGTTTGTATGTAAGAGTTTGGTTTGGCACAATACCCCCTGCCCCACTCCTGGCCAGATGCTGGAGTGTTTGGATAGAGAACATTTCATTCTCCACCGTAAGC
>NW_017728998.1:10195285-10197811 GCF_001723915.1 Gavialis gangeticus | reverse complement strand
TGTATGTAAGAGTTTGGTTTGGCACAATACCCCCTGCCCCACTCCTGGCCAGATGCTGGAGTGTTTGGATAGAGAACATTTCATTCTCCACCATAAGCTAAACAATCGAGAAATGAAGAAACAGCTGAGGAAAAAAGGACTCCTATCTTCTAGACAGTAAGCTAGAGCAGACAAACTGATACGGAGGGGTTGACTGCATTCTGCTCTTCCAACTGCAGAACAGCTTACGCAACATAAAATCATAACTCCAAACAGATTACTGTGGAAGAAAACAGCATCTTTTTGTTATTGCGTTTTATCAAGATGGCTTTGGCATTTTGAGTTCACACAAGTGACACCCGGAAAAAACCCCTGACAAACAAACACCGCATTTATATTTCTGTTTCTTTTCAAAGAAACTAATGTAAAGAACAGTGTCGCCGTGGCCTGCAGGCACCTCTCCAGCCTGCAATTACAATTGAAAAGAATTACAGCTGCAATCTAGCTGAAGAAATTGTCTTATCTGGCTCATGAATGCACCCTTGGGAGGATTCTTAAATGCTATTTTATATCCCCAGAGAAGTGTAACGTGGAGACAATGATGAAAAAGGCATCTGTTTTAGACGTGTAGGGTTCTAACTGCTAACACAGGCTGTGTGCTTTATGTCTGTGGATACTATGACTATTGCTTGTTAATATTTAATCACGTGCTGTTCCATATTTCATTCATTATATAGGAGTTCAAATGAGAGCTGGGTATAGCCAGCTATGCTTGTGCAGTGAAGGTATTTTTAAAACAGTGTTGGACGAAGTCATGACATTTTTTAGAGAAATGGAGAGCCTTCAAGTTCATTCAGGCTTTGCCAGTGGACTCTTCCTGCATTGATTGAAGTAGCATAGGCGGTAATTGGGCTAGAAAAAGTATCCCAGTGACAAACACTGAGAAAGGTTCAGTAAAAGCAGTTTCAGCTAAAACTACTCTGGAAAAACACAAGAATCCCCCTAGTTTTTAGCAGTGTGGCATCAACGCATTTTTTCTTTTAAAGCAAGTTTAAAACAATAACAATTCTGGAAGGACAGAGTGGCTCCAAACTTTTCATTCTGCAGGGTACTTAGAAAGAGAGGAAGCTTCTTCCAAAGCCAGCTCACAGTTTCCTTGCTTCCTCACTGCTTCATTCACAAAAAAAAGAGTGTCCTACAAGCCACCAGAGCCATGCAGAACGCATGCACCATGGTGTGAACCGAGCAATCCTCTAGAACACGTCCTGGGACATTCTGGGCCATCATTATTTTCATTATCATTATTCATTATATCATATCATTACTCATTATTCTCATTATTTATCATTGGCTGTGATAGTGATTGGAAAGCCAGCCATGAACCAGGACCCGACTGGACTACAATCTGTGCAAGCACCAAACAAGGAGCTATTCTCTGCTCCAAAGAGTCGACAGCCTTCCTGATCCCTTTGTCCTACAGCAAGCGTTCAAAAAATACTCTTAGCTCAGCCTCCTGTGAGGTCAGTCTCCTTCCTTCTGAAGTGCCCACTAGTGACTGTTTCCAAATTAAAATTCTCTATTCAGCCAAGGCAAGCCAACCTTATAGTCATGTTGATTGGCAAAGATCCAAAAGCAGAGATTAAAATGCATAATTAAAACTGTTTAGAAGGTAAATTCACCTGGGCCAGTGCTCCAGAAAAGCCTGACTAGCTAGGCACGGGTTTATGTCACAAAGTAATTCTTACTGGACATGTTAGTAAGCTGTAGTCTAAAAAAGCAAGTGCAAAGCAGGGTGTTGCTTTCAGCTCAGCCTACCACGCACCCCTCAGGATGTGGTCTCACTTGAAACTCCAACCCAGTTATAGAAATGGGAGTTGTTTGTTGTTCCACAACCCGCTCCTGTATCCAGAAAGACTGGTTTCCACACATCACGTCCTTCAAAATCCAAGCTTGTCTGAATTGTATTTTATCCCAGCCCCCCAAAGGCATGGCGAGAGGCAATATCCAATTAAATACCCACGTTCCATCCTGTATGCAAAGACATTTATCTGAATGATTCTTAATCTGCATCTCACAGGATGGGTCTAAACACGTAAGGAAAGTGATCCTGGGAAGCTGAGTGCACAAAATCTGCAGTTCCATTTACCTGGGCTGTCACAGCCTGAGATGCACTGCACACCTGCATCTCTGATCATCGCCTTTAGTAGCTAGCGTGGACGCTCAGCACCTGTTGGACTATATACGTTGTAAACCCAGGCCATAAAGTTTAATTCAAAGCAGGAGGTTTTCTGTCTAGATAGTAGGGCTGTGCAAAGGTTCGGGTGCTGATTCGATTCAGAGGAGATACGGCCCAATTCAGTGGCCGAATCTCTGAATCCGAATCGAATCAGGAGACCAATTAAAAGGTCCAAATCGATTCAAAGCTCTCTGAATCGATTCAGAAAAGATTTGGAGAGCTTTTGTGATTCAGGCAGTCCCCGCTCATTGCAGCAGGAAGCTGGACTCAGACTCCGTGCTGGTAAGTAGGGGGCAGGGGAGGGGAGGCTG
>NW_017728998.1:10180101-10190285 GCF_001723915.1 Gavialis gangeticus | reverse complement strand
TGCCCCACCTGCCCCAGCTCCCAGCCCTTTAAAAAAAAAAATGTTCCCACTCACCAGCTGCTGCAGCAGCCTCAGGGCTTCTGAGGGCTCATGGCAGAGACCCCATGCAGCATGGGGCAGTGGGGGGACAGCAGGGATCGCCCCCCTGCCTGGCAGGAGCCCGTGAGTCTGGACTTCTAAAAAAAATTTTAAAGGGTTGGGAGCTGGGGCAGGCAGGGCAGCTATGTGGGGGCTGGGGGAGTGGGCGGGGGTCAGGGGGATCATGGCAGAGCCTCCCCACAGGGTATGGGGCAATGGGGGGCAGCAGGGATTGTCCCCCGCCTGGCAGCAGCTGGTGACTGGGGGCTTTATTTTTTTGGTGTTTTTTTTTTAAAGAGCCAGGAGCTGGGAAAGCGGGCAGGGCAGCCATTTAGAGCAGGCAGGGGATGGGGCCAATTCAGAGATTCAGCCAATTCGGCGATGGCTGAATCTTTGAATCAGATTCAGCCGAATTAATTCAGGACAGTGATTCGAATCACCAAATCGAATCACTGCCCCCCGAATCGGCCAAATCCAAATCCAAAGAAAACTGGCCTATTAGATAGCTCCACACAGGCCTACTAGATAGCTCTTACTGGCCTCCATCACAATGCCTAAATCAGGTGTGTCAAACAGAAGCCCCACAGGCCAGATCCAGCCCACAGGGCCCCATAATCCAGCCTCTAGTCCTGCCCCCTTTCCTGTGTCACAGCATCTCTCACACAGTACCTGGGACATGCGCTGCCTGGGGCATTCATTGGGGCCAGTCCCAAGCTGTGCCACCCACATTGCTCTCTTTGGCCAGCTTCCCAGACCAGCCCAGGCAGGTGCCACCTGTGTTGTATCAAGCATGGTGGGAGAGGAGGATAGAAATCCACCTGTGGATCGGCCTGTGCCACTCATGTGGCCCATGGGGGTGAGTTAGACACCCCTGACCTAGATGGTAAAATAATGACACTGGTAAAAACTGAAAAATATATCAGTGGAAAAAAGGCGTTTACTTTCATTACTTGCTGTCCCAACTCCATACATACAAAGTACACAATTCCACAAATGTTACATGTGAAAAATGTCTGCAGAACAAAGCTATAACAGTGTAGGCATTTGGATGTGTTCAACATTCAACCACCATCTCCTGGTATTCTTATTTTGTCATCTCTTCCCTACTATCATTACCAAATTTGCCCTTTGGTAATCACTGGTGGAAAGAGAACTATTCCTTTTCAACTGGATTTTCACCTTGCTGTTTCTCTGCTTAATTATGAATTACGATCAAGGAAGGGTTGTTTACCATTCAAGCCCTGACCTGTGATTCAGGAGATCTTGGTTTATTTTCAAGCGCTGTGTGACCCTGGGACACTCACTTAATTTCTTTGTTCCTCAGTTCTTTTCTGTAAATGGGGCTAATAACCCTCCCTTTCAACCATCCTGACCCTATTTAAATTGTGGATTCTCTAGGCCAACACTTACCATGATGAGCCTTAGTTGAAGCACTTGGGCACTACCATGACACTGATAAAAATAAATACAGTTCAACCTCACTATAACGAACTTTGTTCATAGCATTTTTTATCATCCCAACAGCAGAAACCATTTTTTTCATTATTAAGATGCAGCAAATTGATTAATCCTATTATAATAAATACCTTCTTTTAATGAAGTCTTCCCTCTCCCACACCCTGGTCCCTAGGGGGCTTGTTTATAATGAGGTTGTACTATCCTAATACGATTCATCCAAAATGCCTCTTCCCCAGGATTTTTCACTGTGACATTAGCAACAAGAATAGATGTATGCAAAATAGAGAAAGATTGTCTTTAAAAGGTCAAGGGTCATCATCCTGAAATTCAATTTATTATGTGTAATAGGAAGCAGATGCCTATCTTAAAGAAATGAGTATGAAAGGCCGAAGAAACAAGAGAAAACATGATGAAGCACCTCTACAAGAATGTATTATACATGCCAGCTTCCAACAGGAAGGTTCCCCCAATAAGAACTTGCCATTTTTTTCTTTTCATTCAAGAAATATCACACACGGGAGTGCTTCATAATGGCTATGTGTTTCATAGCTGAAATATTATAATCAACATATAATCTAAATTCAAGTGACCCTCATAACATCCATGTTTATGCATGAAATTTTGTACATGAAAGCATAGGCGACTGGTAGGGGGTGCACGGGGGTGCACATTACCCCCCTGACGGGGCCGGTGCCCCCGCTGACAGCCAACACTGATGCTGTCGGTAGGGCTGGTGGTCCCCCTGACAGGGTGGCCGCCATCAGTGGCTTCTGCAGGTGCCCCCCCAGATTCAGGAGGCACCAGTCACTCGTGTACAAAAGCAATGCATAAGCAGTAAAAATATACTTGTGTCACAGTATTCTATGTATAAAAGGTCAAATTCTGTGGTGATACAAAGCATTACTCTAGTGACTTCAGAGAAACTGAATCAATTTATATGAGCCAAGAATTTGACCCAGTTTATTTATTTTATTTTATGATGAAACCTTATGGGACTGTGACCTCACCAGCTGCATCTCCAGTCAGATCACAGACAATTCCTGCTTTTGGATGGCTTATGCCACTTACTACATTTATGCTTTCCTTTTGTGCCATTCTTCCATTCCAAGAACCTTATGGAAACGGTTTATCCCACTGAGTAAAAAAAAAAACAACACCCTCAACTGGACTAAATCAAGATGCTTTATCTGGATTACAACATATAACATCCACCAAAACATTTGAAACACCATTTGTTTCATACTGCTAATTGCTAAAAAAAAAAAACTTAGAACATTTTGTATTACCAAATTCTTTTATTTGAATAAAAAAAGGAAAATATGATCATGTCATCAGAAAGTAATTAAATGCTTATCCAGGATCCAGAAAGAACAGGTATCTGTTCTTTATGTTCTTTTCCTCTAGCTCTCTAATCTATGAATATATAAATTTACATATTAGCCCTTTCTGAGTGGCAATACTAATAGTCTCACACACACACACAGTGTAAGCAAAGGGAGTTCAAAACTCAACAGAAAGATGAAAACTTAAGGTATGACCTTTTAGATGCACTCAGGGTTTTGATGGTCTGACTCACAATTTTTTGATCTCCTAAGGCAACATGTTACAAACCTTTGCCCAAGGTTGTTTGCCTTCCTGATGCTCTGAGAGGGCCTGCAGAGCTTCCCCATGTCTGCAGGTCCTCCTACTCTCTCCTCTTCTAGGTTCAGATAATCCACCTAGGTGAAGTACAGACAGTCAAAAAGCCTGAGACTGAATCAATTCAGTCGTTGCAGGTTAGTCTCAGCTGAGTAGATTAAACCAATAAGCGAGTGAACAGACATTCACTTTTGATTCTGGAAATGCAGACACATGCCTGCAGTGGCCCAGGCCAGAAGCCGGAGGGGACATGGGCAGTGAGGGAGGACATTACAGCACAGCTGGAGCAGACACCTTGGGCCAAGGCTAACCTGCCCACCCTGCAAGTGGGGGGGAAGAGGGTTGCAGGGGAGGTGAAAAGCATCATGGGATGCTGGGGGACTGAATAAATTTGAATCTGACAGGGATCTGGGACAGAAGTTCAATAAACTGATTTGATCTAAATCACTTAAGTCTGATACTACATCCATCCCAGTTTATCTTGGACCAGTTTTGGCCATTTTGAAAGTGCACTGAACTTCTGGTGTGTTACATATTTGAACCAGTTTCCAATCACTTATACTGGTTTGTGTGTAATTTCACTCCCTAGCCCTAAGGCCCAGATGGTTTACTTACTAGGTAAACTTGACCTATTTCTCTTAAAGTGGCAAGATACCCACGACAAATACAGTACAAAATCTGATGAATCAACATGTTTGGATCAGTCCAAAGGAAGTCCTTCCCCAACCAAAAGTAATAATTTCTTAATGAAAAAAAGTTTGGAGGTTTGTTCTGATGTGGTAAAGATAAATCTCAAAATCTTGAAAAGGAATTCCCCAACTGCTATATAAAATTAGGTATTATACCATGATTCAATCACATCTAAAAATAAGAAAAGGTTACTTTAAGAGAGAGACAGGAAGTTGCAACAAGCAACCAAGCAAACCTCTCAGCTAGTATTGTAAAGTGCAAATACGAAAAGCAGATGGTTTGTTTATAAGATACCATGTTTAGAGCCTGATTCAAAGCCCACTTAAATTCGTGGGAGTCTTTCCTACTGACTTGTAAGACTTTGGAGCAAACCCAGTGTACTTAGACTTGCTGTGTCAAAGTTGATAACACAGCAGTATTTTCCAGAAACGCAAACAATGAGATATTCCTTTTTGCAACACAGTTTAGAATATAACGGTAATTAAACACATGGAAGAGATCAGCTTCTGTGAACAAAACAGAAGCTGGATTGGCAGCAACTTCCTCAAAAATGTGCTACAGATGCACTGCAGTGTTGGGCTATTGGGATCCATTCACAACTGATATTTTGTATATAACACAAATCAATAGCTACGCAGTTACAGTTTAAATCAGATTTAAAAGTACTATTCACCCAGCATGCATTAGGAGATTGCAATGTACATATGGGTTTAGGATCTCTAAAAAGGGCTGGACTCGATGATCTTCCGAGGTCCCTTCCAGCCCAAATGTCTATAAAATCTATGAAATCTATGAAAACAGAAATATACTGAGCACAAAACATAAATGCTCGTGTACTGGAAATGCTACTCAATCACTATTCAAAAAAAGTGTTCATTTTAAAATACATCACTATAATATTAAGACGACAGCAGGAAAAGTTAGTTGGCTTCTATCTGAAGGCCATGAAACCAAACTACTGAGCATATCCTCTTAACTATGGTAGTATTCTTCCTTATATATTGTCAACGTTAATCAAACAACTTTTCCGTGGCCCAGCTTTGGGACAGCTGAGAGGCGAAGAACAAAAAACGTACACATAAGCTGGCAATTATTGCTTACCTAGGACCGTGGCAATAACCAGAATCACTTACCATATTTTCTGAACAATGAATGGAAGTTTAATTGTAAACTGGAAGTATGTTTTAAAAAAATAAAGGCTTGTCTAATTGTATGGGATTATGTCAGATACGATTGCAGCTGTAATGTTTAAAAAGCTCTTGCTGCAATGTTTTAGCTGACAAATTGCATTTGATTTCATTTTTATCACTCTGAATGGATTATGATTGAAATGAATATGTAAACTAATTGCCCATGCTTGCCATGTGCCACCTTCCCCCGCCCCCAGAATTGCTTGTAAACAAAACAAGGTAACGCAAGGGAATTTTGCAGGGGAGAAACATTTGGAAAATTAAAAATACAGTCCTTCTGTCAGCGTCTGCAATTTATCTGTATTCTTTGGCTGCTCAGCCTTTCACTGCAATGCCTTTTATTAGCCCGATAGTCAGTGTCTGCAACTGTGGGAAGCTGCGACTAATTGTGTTCCTACAATAAAAACTTCTTGGTATGAAAGGAATGTTTTCAATTGCCACCTATTTCATATTGTTTTAATCTCTCTTCATTTTTAGAAAACCTGCAGCATGCCCAGTATCTTATATATATTCATAAAGTCCACCTGCTTTTTATACTTCACAATATAACTGATTCGGCGTGTGTTTTCTATTTTATTTGAAGGTGTCAACAAGCTCTATGCATTTTATGATAAACACCGTCAAAAACTGTGTGGCTTTCTGTTTTGTGTTGGGGTTTGGGGGTTTTGTTTTTTTTTCCTTACTGCTGTGGACACTTATTGCAGAGAGGATAGCTAGGTTACTGGCTGATTGACAGTGTAATAAAATATCACAATCCATCTTTCTTATCTCACACAAAGTAATGTAAGTTAGTATTATTACAGCAAAATGAAATCTGTGACTCTTGACACAGCCACGTGTTACTGTGGCATGCAGACGGCATACTTTGGGGTCTGGTCGCCTACTGCTCAGCACGGACCAGCGCGTTCCTCTTTTTCCTAGATCAGAATGTATTTATCTAGAAGCATTAATATGATTACAGGACTTATTAACAGCGCCAGACTCAAAAGGAAAGGCAGAGGAAAATGCCTACCAAATCTATGGCCTAATTACTAAGACCTATATACAAAACAGATCACAGAGATCCTTCTCCAAATGGCTGACATAATTAGCTGCGAAGAAATGGTAGTAAGGTACCTGTCTTTCATGTAGATTTACAGTATTGCACCTTACTGAATATCATATTGAGTATACTGGAAGTGAGCAGAAATAAGAGAAAGGTCAGCGAAGCTGTGGCAAGCTATTCACCAGATGTTCAGCTTGTTCTCACAAGCACTCACCTCCTTACCCCGGAGCACACTACTGTTCACCTGATGGGTACCACTAAGCTACCATCAACTGCAAAATAGGTGCCAGTGCAGATCTACTGTAAACGGGGAGCCATATCCGCCACTCAGGATCAAACTCCAGTAAACCGACTTTGCAGACACAGGGAACATAATCGCTCCCCCTCGCAGGGAATTCATAGCATGTTCTACGGTTGAATGTGAAGGACAGTGGTTCAAACACGAGATGTTCTGTCAAGAAGTGGTGCGCAGTATGAAAAAATGTGAGGGACCTCTGAGAGGTGACCTAAGAGGCTTTCCCAAATCGACTCTCTTTGGTATTCTTATTTGCAAAAGAATTGCCTTGGTAATTGATGATGATGGGGTGGGGGGATGAGACAGTCAGATGCAGTCTATGGTCATACCCAGGACCCCAACTACGGAAGGACTGTACAAAAAGCAGAGGAGGTGCTGGCAAATAATTTAATTGGAAAGCCAAAGAAGGTGCTGCTCGAAAGCAAAACAGCCACTGATATCAGATAAGCATCATTTTCAACCAGTGTTTTGAAGTGTTTTACCCATACTGTAGCTGAGGCAAATATTTGGACAATATATTAATCTGGGTTCAATATAGTGTTTTGATCATATCTCAGCCCACAAAATCCCACATGTGGATGATATTTAATAAAAGAAGCTTTGAGCCAGAGCAAGTATTAACATGTTCACAGAACAGATGAGGTGATCAATAGGCAAGTGAGACATGCATCTGTGACTCAACAGAGAATTTCTCAGCCTCTGGAAGTAATTTTCAAAAATACATAATAACTGGTATTTGACCCTACTCTACACATTCAAAGTACTAATCAAAAATTGATTACTAAACCAAAACAATAAATCTAAAAGGTAGGTAGGATATTTTTTATTCTAGTATTATAGAAATGAATAGGGGTGTGCAAAATGGGCCGTATTCAATGCGGATTTGGCCTGAATCAGGGACAGTGATTTGATTTTGTTGATTAGGATCACTGTCCTGATTTGATTTGGCTGAATCTGAATCTGAAGATTTGATGCTGATTCAAAGAATCAGCAATTTGGCCATAGACACAGCTTCAAATGTTCTTTCTACATACCTCCAGGTACCAGGCGCAGCTCATGAATGCTGCAATGCGGGGGTGAATAGAGTGTCCCACAGGAGCAGGAGCAGGGCCCCCACCCCCAGCGGCGATGCAGAAGTGGACCAGAAGTACTTCCAGTCCACTTCCAGGTCTGCTGAAGAGCACATGGGACCCTGGGTGCCCCCTCAAACCCAAGGAACACCAGTTGCTAAGGCAGGGAGAGCATGGAGGCCCCTTCCGCGCTCCCCGCCAGACCCGGGGACCAGAAGTGCTTCTGGTCCACTTCTGGGTCTGCTGCCAAGCATGCTGGGGAGCCCTCCATGCTTCCTGTGGGATGCTCCGTCCGCCCAAACACCTCAGCATTCATGAGCCACCTGGTACCTAGAGGTATGTAGAAAAAACATTTAAAGCTGTGTCTATGTCTGAATCGCTGAATCTTTCTGAATCTCTCTGAATCAATTCGGAAGTTTCCAATTCGATTCAGAGAGATTAAAGTGTCTCCTGATTTGATTCGGATTCAGAATTTCGGCCACCAAATCAGGCTGAATCTCCACTGAATCAAATCAGAGACTGAAGCTTCGCACAGCCCTAAAATTAATACTCAATTGGGGTGTCTACTCATGCTTTTATGTGCACCTAAACTTAATGGACATTAGCCTAATGCACATTAAGTTGATTACAGTGTATGTCTATATGTGCATGTGCTAATGCACATTTATGCAGTTGTGCAGACCAACTTGGGACTAAAGTTAGTTCCAAGTCAATGGACACATACTGTGTTAATGTGCATTAGTGTGTCTACACATTCGCTAATGTGACTTAGCTATTTGCACATAAATTTGATACCTGCTTTATGCAGATATCAAATTTAGGCTCAAATAGCCTGAAATCTCCATTTTAAGGCACATTAAGGGCATGCACGTGTAGACGTGTGCCCTCAATGTGCCTTAAATTGGGCTAATGCGCATTCAATGTGCACGTGTAGACATGCCCAGTTATATGTACTCAGGGAATTACATGAAAAGTCTATTGAAGTCTCTAGAATCACTCACGTAAAGAGATCACATGTCTGGATTTCAGCAGGATAGTCCTTTTTTATTTTTAAAATAATGCTTCGCGAACCTCTTTCAGGAACATGAAGTGATACAGCTTTTAATTTTACCAGTCAAACTTCTGGCTGACCTCACTATGAGCTGACAATAGAGAAGAAGAAGGACATCCCAGAGCTTAGTGTAAGAGCTGAAACTCAGGAAATGTCTCAGCCATGGACTTCCTGTGAAACTCAGAGTGAGTCATGTAGGGCCTGGTCCAAAGCTCACAGAAGTCAATGGAAATCTTTCTATTAAGTCAAGTCTTCCTGTGCTTCAATTTCTCATCTGTAAAATGCAGATAATTGAAGTTCCCTGCTCTATATAGTTGGTGTGTGAGTGAACACATTCAATAAAATGCTTGTGAGGTGTTCAGACCCTACAGCCTAAGGGTGCATACAAAAGTTACATTTTTCACACAATGAGGCATTTTTCATGGCACCTATAGCCATAACCTAACACATGTTCGTGGCTGTGGAGTGCCTTTAAAATGGCTGATCGCATGAAAATTTAACCCTTGTCTGATGTAGTATCAGACAGAGGCACTCTAAAGCAGAGTACTTTGGTTAACTTTTAGTGATTCCACCCACATCCCATGCAGCTTTGCAGCACTGTTGAAGAGACAGAAAACCTCATCTCCTCCCAGCACAGCCAGGAGGGGAGGAAGAGAGCCACCCTTGCCACAAGTCCTTCCTGCCACGCGTGCCCCCCCTCCATGCTCTTGCCTAGACTGGGGTCTTGGAGAGAGCCATGCTGGGCCCATGTGGTGGGGGGGATCCTTTTGCACTCCCCCTCATGTGAGTCTCCTCACAGTGCCAGGCTCATGGCTGCCACACCTGGAGCTGGGGGGCAGGGGGGAAACAGAGCCCACCTCGCAGACCCAGCGCGGCTCCCCACAAGACCCCCACATGAGTAGCCAGGCCAAGCCAGCCCCAGCCCATGTGGCAGGGGGCTCTGTTCCTTCTCCCACCCAAGGCTTTTTAAAATGATAGCTTTGTAGCTGCTGTGCCTGGAGCTGGGGCAAGGGAGAGGGAAACAGAGCCTCCCCCAACCTCATGGGCCCAGCCTGACTACCCCTGCTGGGGTCTTGTGGGGAGCCAAGCCAGGCCTGTGAGGTAGGGGGCCTTCATTTCCCCCTTACCCCAACTCCAGACACAGCAGCCTCTGCTGCTGTCAAGATGCTCATGTGGGGGGCAGGGGTAAAACAGATTTCCCCCCCCACCTCATGGGCCTCACCCCCAGATACCCATGCTGGGGTCTTGTGGGGCTCATGTAGTCTGGAGGCTCCCTTCCCCCAAACCCCACCCCTATGCAAGCATCTTGACAGTGGCAGGGGCTGCTGCACCCAGGCTGGGGCGGATGGGGAGAAGACCCCCTCTACATCACAGACCCAGGCCAGCTCCCCACAAGACCTCAGCAGGGGTACCTAGGCTGGGCCCATGAGGCTCTATTTCCCCTCCCCTACCCCAACTCCAGGTGCAGCAGCCTCTGCTGCTGTTAAGATGCTTACATGAGGAATAGGGTGGAGGGACACCCCCGCCCCACCATGTGGGGCTGGCCTAGCTTTACCCAAGACCCCAGCATGGGTAGCTGGGGGAGGCCACACAGCAGTGGGCTCCATCCCTCCCCCTCCTAGCCACTGCTGACAGTTGCCAGCTGGCAGGGCGGCAGGGCTGTGGGGAG
>NW_017728998.1:10169433-10180076 GCF_001723915.1 Gavialis gangeticus | reverse complement strand
GGGTGCTGGAGTGCCTCTACCTGCTGGCCTGGGCCACTGCAGGCAGGCTTCGAGCCCATCCCCATACAACAGGTGAATGCCTGCTGGATTCACTGGCTCTCTACCTCATGGTGCTTTGTGTAAAGTGCCTTGAGCTAGAGCGCCCCCCCCAACAAAGTGCCTGCACTTCTGTACACACCCACATGGGACAGAACACTAACACCTTACAGGATAGTCTAAGCTCATCATAAACTAAGATTTAAATAAACCCCAGAATTAGAAACAAAGTGAGGTATATTTTTAGTAGTCTTCTAGTGTAAATTACATTCTAAGAGGCTGTTAGGAATCCTGGGAAAATGTTTTAGTTTTGTTTGTTCAGTTTGTTTTAAATTTTTCTTTTTGATGCCTTGCATTTTATTTATGTTTTCATTGCTATTGTGTGCCTGTACATGCAGGCCCAATAAATGCAGCTGCACTCCTTTTCCTGGTTTCACTAGAATAGATAATGGAACTTATGTCAAGCAGTGCATGGCAGCACATTAACACCTGTATGATGATGCTTTGCACAGTGTGCGAAACTGCTAGTGTCTGTTTTCCTAAGAAAGCAGCAGCAGTGATCCAGTACTCTGGAAAATTAAGAGTGAAATGGTGTGGGAAATCTTCTGTCCACTGGGAGATGAAATTGTCAGGTGAATTGTAGGGTAAAACAAGTAGCTTCATGTCCCCGGTGTGCAAAAATGGATGCTACTTGATTTTTTGTAAATTTTTTTCTATTATTGATTGTGGATTTAAATAAATAAAATTTATTATTGCTGGATTGTTTTCTATGGTGAAAGGATTTGGGTTTGTTTCCTCGCTTATTAACTTGCTTGTTGTCTTGAGTTCTGCCTGGCCCGAGTATCAATTTTCATGTCTTTTGAAGCTGGCCTATAGCAGAGATTTTCAATCAGTGGGTTGCAACCCCAGAGAGGGAGTCACAAAAGGCACAGAGAAAGGCACAAAATGTTGATTTTTCTTTTTAATGATATAAAGCACTGAAAAACCACCCTGTACTCCTCAATGACAAATTCTGTCAAACTCAAAAAGTGCACACGGAAGCCTATATCATTATACAGACTTAGCACCATAGGCAGTAGAAGGATGGGGCAAGCCATGCTAATTAAAAGCACCTGAGCATCACATGTATCAGCATCCCCCATGCTGAAAAATGGCAGCACGGGGCCTTGAACTAAAGCTCATTGAACAAGCTTTAGTTCAAAGTGCCCCACCACCATTTTTCAGCATGTGGACACTGATACCCGTGATGCTAGAGTCTGCTGGAGCGGGTTCATTTCCGTGTTCCAACAGACTCAATTAATCGAGTCTGCTCCGACACACTGGATTTCTAGTGCATTGGAGTCATCTCCCTACACGTCTATAGGAGCCCAAGAGTTTTACAAAAGCTAGTCCAGGCAATGGGATAAGAATCAATAGTCCCTGTTTAGACCACACTGACACAATGTAGTCTGTAGATGATTTCTTTTTCCACAATTTCATGTTTGAGTCACCTGTTTATGTTTTGTTGTATAAGAACAGCTACTCTGAGGTCAGCATATTAAAGTTGCAACAGTTCTGCTACACTTTTATCACTCCAGGAGTATACAGACATTACAGTAGCCTCACTATGGTTGACACTGAAATGAGTTGATATTGATAACAGCACTTTATACCAATACAACCTGTCTATACCTACATTCTCCAAGAGTCCTAAATGGAATTACATTCATTCGTATGTGATTTTGTCCTGTGAAAGCAGAAATCTCACTAGGTTCAAACCACTTCAAGACTCAGTCTAATAACAACAACTCAGGAAGCTGTCAAAGCCAAACCCAAACTTCTGTGTGTCCTCAAAACTGAATAGGAGACACTAGTCCAAATTTAACTGGGGTATGGATATAAGCATCACCTCCTCAGAATAATTTTGATAACTATTATCATTAATAATAGTATTCCCTCTTAGATTGCAAATGCTCTGAATTATGGAAGTAACCTTTCTTCCATTGCAAGCAGCAAAGGACATTGCCTGAATACTGCAAATGCAGAACTGGGATGTGGATTGACACAGTCCCAACTGGCTGGCTGAGGACAGAGTAAAAGGCCAGGTACTGTATCAATTAAACTGATTGTGAAACTTGTAAGTTAATTAAGCTGCAAAATCTCAAAGACATTCCTGTTAAGATTAAGGGCCATTTTTATTCTCCATTAGGTTTAGCATGATCTCTTGGTAGAGGGATTCCTATTAATTACTTAAACTGGTTTTAAAACCTGGCACAGATTGCAGGAATTACGGGAAATCACAACTGGGAGTATAAATGTTGCCACCTTTATTCTTGTACAATTTGTAAAGAACAGTTGAGACACGCATGCAGAGGAATGGGCCTGACACTATTATTGGCCGATCTCCAACAGCTTCAGATTCTCTAATAGCTTGTGCCCTGCCAACTGATTTCACAACCCGTGCAAGAGTTTCGGGGACGGTGGTCTGAAAGGAACATTTCATTTCTTTAGAAACACCAAGGAATATGTGGCCAAGCAAAAACCATTTGCTTCACCTCTACTAAGGGTCATATTTAAACTCGCTTCAGGTTTAAAGCAGCCATTAGTGAGATGGCAAACCCTTTACTACCACTTGTGAACTCTCTCTCCTGCATGTGGTACTGGCTTCGCTGAGACTAGGCTGCGTGACCACTAGAGCAGTGTCAGCGCTCATGTTCAGGAGCAAGGGCTTTTTTGTATGCAAGCCAAGAAATGTAATTACTTCTGTGGGGCTAGAACAAATTCCTTACATTCAAAGATCCCAAAATGTGTGGGTATGAAACATCTAGGCCTGCATCTGAATGTTACACTTTCAAACTCCCTCTTTCAAATAACCTTTCAGCCATGGAGTAGGGGCTCTGAGACAGTGCTTCTCAGAACTAAATTTTCTCTAGAAAATCTTGTCGGGATTTGCTGATTCATCTACAGTAGACCCCCCTTTTACGCGTATTCGACTTATCCGTGTCTCGCGTTTACATGAATTAATATTAACACCCAAGCAGAAAAACACACCCCAAGATACGCGTCATTCACGTATATACGTGACCGCCTTGTGAGATGTGCAGACTGAGTCAAACGGAGTTACACGCAGCTTGGGCTCCCAAGCAGGATTCTGGAGGCTTGCTCAGGCTCAGTGTCGCCATTGTGGTTGCAGCATATGTTTACGATACGTTTTTGTAACATAATAAATAAAGTATTGGTTGAAAAAAGGTTTTATTTTGGTACCTTTGGTGTCATAAGTGTGAGTTCTAAGGAACACAACTCCTCACTTTTCTATTATTTCCTATGGGAAAGTTCACCTCGAGTCATGCAAATTCGATATACGCGAGGTTTCTCAGGAACGCAAGATATGCGTAAGTCAGGAGTCTACCGTAAAGTGAAAGAGGTCTAGCTTGGGAAAGTTTGGATGGAGCCCAGAAGGGTTTTGAACCCTATCACAAGCCTTGCTGGGTTCCTACCAGCTTATCCACCCAGCTTCTCACCAGCCCCAGGTGAACTGATGGGGAAGCTGGCTCCCAGACATAGAGCTTCTTCACAGCCTATCTGCAAGCCAGTGGGGAAATGAAAGCCTGAAAGCCCTGGGTGACCCAATTCCCCAAGTCAGGGCTCCTAATCAGCCTAGGTACCTCAGGTGTCTTCCATCTGCTGCTCTGAGATGTTCTCCCAGATAGACAGCTTGAGGTTGAAGCCTGCCCCCCCCCCCCCGGGTGGTTGATCTAGGGGGATGAGTCGCACTTTGGGTGTGAGAGGCTCTGGGTTCAAATCCTGGCCAAGCCCACTTTGGAAGGGGAATTAGCTCAAATGGTAGAGGCACTTGTTTAGCATGCAAGAGGTAGTAGGAGTGATACCTGCATTCTCCAGTGATTTTTTCAGAGGGGACTTGGTGGCAGCCTGTAAGTATATTGGGGGCATACATCAACACCTGGGGGAGCACCTATTCTCCAAGGCCCCCCCAAGGGAGGACATGAACTGACTGAACATCATTTCAGGCTAGACATAAGAGAAAACTTCTTTACAAGTTGAGTGCCAAGGGTATGGAACAGGCTCCCCCGAGAGGTGGTACAGTCACCCATCCTGGCGATCTACAAAAAGTGTCTTGATGTCCATCTTGCTGGGGTCATCCAACCCCAGCGGTCTTTCCTGCCCAAGTGCAGGGGGGCTGGGCCCAATGATCTGTAAGGTCCCTTCTAGTCCCTAACAACTGTGTAACTATGAAAGTTGCAGAGCCCACACGCTGCAGCATCCAGGGCAACCAGCCAGGAAACTACCTTGGAGTTACATACCCTGTGGTCTCCAGGGTCCTCTGCACTTGGAATCACCTTGGAGCTAGAGATACCAGGAGTCCCATGGGCTGCCTTAGAGCCAGGGCCTCATTCCCTATTGTGGAGAAGTTTGAAAGTTTGGGCTCTTGTTCCCAATCAGGACAAAATCCCAATTCTGACATGTCGGAATCCTCTGGTAAATGGATTTACTTTCCTCCACCCAGCTCTTGCGCTTCTTTTTTCTTTCTAGCTAGCTCAGGTAGTCTTCACGTAGCAAAGGGGAACACAAGAAGCCAGCAAGGAGGAAGGTGAAATCCAAAATTTAAGCCACTGACCAGTATTTAAAGTTTGCAATAGTGAAAGAGGATGTGGCCAAGGTCATGCAAAAACTGTTAGCAAAGCAAGGGAAAGAATTCAAGACTGCTTAAACGACTCTTGCGCTAACATAAGACTTCACAGCAATTGGATTATCAGAGTTATCTCAGAGTAACGCAATACTACTTTTGACTATTTTTCATGGAAAATAAACCCAGTGTCTGATTGACAGCATTATTAATAGCACTTAGAAACAGTTATAATTTGAAAGGCATATAGAAACACCTTTGTTTGCCAAACAGTTTGTTGTTATTTGTCTTACCTTCCAACAGACTTGGGCTTATGTTTGTCAAGAGGGTTTTAATGCCTATTCACATGTAAAAATGTGTATTATGCTGAGAAAAGATTAGACACTTGAAATATAGTAGTCTTTTGCTTGTAGCTTTAAATAAATTTAATAAAGCGGTGGTATTAGAATGTTTGGAAAAAATATCAGAGTTTTTTGTCTGGCAAGTTGTAGACAACCATATAATGCAAGCTAAAATGAACCCTGGTTCCATTATAGTTAATAAAGGGAAGCTATTATTCATTTTATCGATCAAATGCGCAATGTATCTATTACAGTTCTATTAGGTAGGCTGTGACCATTGTAAATGCACTATTATCTGTTAAATATAGATCTTATTAGAAGGGTTTCCTACAGATAGTCCTAAGGTTAAATTTAATATGCCTTCAATTATTGTAGGTATGAAGCTTAGGTTTTCACAGGGATTTCTGAAGCAAAGCTTACTTAAAATTCTCCAGCAGCTCAATACAGATATTAATTTTAAAACTAAACTGCTGTTTTCTCTACACCTGCTTTTAAATTACTTTTATCCACTTTCATCTAAGTAGAAGACTTTTAGTGAGGGTTTTTATTAAAATAGGGCACATCATCTCTATTTCAAGAGCTGCGTTTGAATGGAAAACATCTTTAAAATGGTTTCTTTCCCTATATTTTGTTAGATCATATTCCTAACCGGATATTTACAAATATTGTATAATTTCACATTTGCCTTACTATCTTTCAGTGTAGATAAAGTACTAAGAGTGTGTGGAAAAAAATTATCACATAATATCACTTAAAGTCATGCGGAAAAACATGCGAGGGAATGAGCGTGTGAGATGGGGGATGGTGTAGACCAGGGGCGGGCAAAATGCAGCCCGCGGACCAGATGCGGCCCGCCAAGCCGTTCCATCCAGCCCACGGAGCCCCTAAAAATTTAGAAAATTAATATTTATCTGCCCCGGCTGCCTGTCGTGCAGCTCTCAATGGCTTACCAAAACTCAGTAAGCAGCCCTTCGCCTGAAATAATTGCCCACCCCTGGTGTAGACACTGGGACTGGGACTGGTCATAAAGATTTCCCTAGACATCTGAGCATGGGTTCATCGACAAACCTCAAAGAGAAAGTTAGTCTCCTCTTTCCAAGACTGGTGTTTGAGCAGTTTCAAAGCAGAAGAGAAGGCTCTTTCCAAAAGACATTGGAATATGCCAATATGATCCTGACTCTATAAACAGGCTTCTTCAGATTTCCATTAACATTAATGGGTTTAATGAATGTGACACATATCACCTTAATGATCGGAGCCCCACTCTGAAACCTGTATGCTGATTTCAGACAAGGCTGTGAGTTGAAGCTAAGCAAATTCTAACTAGAAGGAAGGTCCAAATCTATAACACTGAGGATTATTAGCTTACCAGGTATTGTGGTAGATTCTCCAGCCCTGGAAATGTTTAAGTCAAACTTTAGTTCTTTTCCAAAAGATATGGTCTAGTTCAAAGGGTAGATAATTGAACTGCAGGTAGAATACAAAGACGCTCTGCAGGTTGCAGGAGCTCTAGCTAGATCATCACAATGCGCCTCTTTGCCTCAAAGTCTATGGGAAAAGAGGTGGTATGTTGGGATGCTCAATTAATCAATCAATCAATCAATGTCTGGTTACCAAACTGATCTAATATCCTCTCACACAATGCACTACAAAAACCTACTATTGAACAGGTCAGAGATTGTGTCACAAAGCAGTTTCAAGTTTGTTTTAATGAAATTCACTTGGGTTTATTTTCATTAAACTTAGGGAAAAATTGCAACTTTTTGCAAAATGGGAATTTTTTTCATGCAATAAAACTGAATTTTCCACAGCATGGTTTGAGGCATCAAGCAAGTGACATTTTAAAAAGGGATTCTATATTTTATATATTTTAGCAAATCAGATTGTCAGTGAATAATGGGGTAGTGCTGGGTGAAATCCAATGAAATAAAGAAGTGGAGGATGCAGAAAGGAACAGGAAGATAAATGTATGTATGCCCAGGGGTTCTGCATGCCACATTGCAATAAATATGCCAAGACTAAAACATTAAAGGGCAATGTAGATGAGTGAAGAAGTGCAAAAGGTAATCAAGGATAGATAAAAAAAAAAAAGAGGCACATGGCATGTATAAAACATCAGCTCTAGGGGAGCACAGGAGAGATTTCAGAATGAAGTTATGTGCAAAAGAAAATGACAACAAAGAGGGAGGCACAGCCGGGAAGAACAGCTGCAGCCAAAGTGGTTAAGACAGGTAAGATATTATCAAGCAGATAAAGCGAGAGAGATGAGTGAAGGACATTACAAGGCATCTAAGAGAGGGTGACAGGGCAATCTCCAACAGGAGCCGGTGACATATGAAAGCAAGTAGCAAACCTGACATAGTATTACTGTCCCCTAATTTTTGTGTGTTTGTTTGTTTCTGGAGGGGAGGAAAAGAGGTCTTTAACAATTAATTTGCTATTTCATCCATCAAAAAACAAAGCCCACTGAAAGGTCACTTGAACCCGTTGGGGCAATAGCTCATTATATGACGTGACGCCACCCTGACTCTGGCAGAGTAGCACCTTCCTCCAGAAGCAGTCCCATTGATTTCCAGGAGGCTGCTCACTGAGCCAAAGTGCAGCATGCAGAAAGACAGCAGAAACTGGGCCCGAATAAATGAAACGCACTAGTTGAGAGAAAGACTAGCATGCCGGCTATAAACTTAAGTCGCCCCACTAACAAAGAGACTAATCAGCCAAGTTCAAGGCTAACAAGCCTAGCTGGGGCTGACCGTGCTGTCCATTCAGGGGCACGCTGTGTGCCGAAAGCAAGGTTGGCTTGGCAGCATCTTTTATTAGACCAGCTCTGCAACTGAGAGAGATGTTTTCAGGCACAAAATGCCCTTCCTCATGTCTGGAAATGAAGCAAATGCTGGTCCCCCAAACCTGCCTACTGTATCTCCTAGCTACATCGTTGATCCAATGAAAGATGTTACCAAACATACTTTGCTCCTGGTATGTTCCTTGGATAGTCCCACAGCTACAGCTGTGCTGCAGCCTCACTCCTGAGACAGTTTCTTGAAGGACCGCGCCCCTGGTTTTCCAGTTCCTGCCCTGTCTCTTCCCTCAGCTTTGCTCCCTGCTCGTGCCCTGGCTTGATTTCTGTTCTGGCCTCGGATTCCCTGACTCCTGGTCTCTGGCACTCTCCGGGTTGTGATTTCTGGATCTCAGCCTCTGGCTCCTGACCCCTGGCTCAGATCCTGACTCATTCTTTGGATCATCCCTTGACTTGGATGCTGGCTCTGCCTGCTTAATCAGACTGTTTATTCCTCGCTTCGAATCGGGAAGTAAATATGAGCTCAGTCCTGCAGACTGCAGCCTGCAACTACAGGGCGGTTACCTGCCCCAAACTCCGCAATTGTTTTCTGGACTAACTGCCCAGCGTAGGCCACCCAAATTAAGCCAGAATAAACTTCTGCACGGGGCAAAGGACAGAGTAATTTACTTCTCTCCCTGAAGAGAGAAGGAATCATGACTCTGAAGTTACAGTTCACAGAGCCCGACCAAATGCTGCCCCTCTTACCCGTGGCAGATTGTAAAGTACTACCTACCTCCGACTGACAGTAACGGAAATCAGATTTTCCTCAGACAAAAATTACATTTGTATATATTTTGGGTTCTCATGAAACACAATGAGATTCAACAGTGTTGCACTAAATTCATTGTCTGATCAATTTAATCTTCTGCCGCAAGAATCAATCACAGCTATTGAGTAAAATGCTACACAGCTATTTTCACTGTACGTCTCATGTCATAAAAGTTACCAAGAGCTGAAATTGAGGCAGGGTAGTTCCTATCTTAATAGAATATTAATAGGAATTCGTTCAGCTGCGATAGGCACTGTAACCGGCCCCGTTTCTTCCAAATTCCAATTTTAATTTACCATTTTAGCTCTTAATTACTGACTTTTTAGGCACATTCATCAGATAAGCTATAGCAGAACCTCTGAAAAACTGCAGGATGATGCTAGGCAAATTAACTTTCAGCACTGTAAATTTAAGTTATCAGTCTGTTTACAAAATTGTCTGTCGTTCTTTAACCTCAGTCCTTTAAAACGCAATCAATCAGTTGCACAGCAAGATATGAAATACATCCCCTATTGCAATACAAATATTAATAATAAATATTATTGCAAAGGTTCATATAATTGAAGAGATTAATAACATTCTGGAGCGGTTTAATTTTGTAAGTGGTTGCACCAACTTTCCCCAGAGGGTAAATATTCCAGTTTTCTTCCCCATTCTGCCATCTTCTTTCTCCTCCCAGTATCCAGTTACATGCGCACACACATATAGAGAGGATGAAAACGTATAGTGTCTAATAGGTTTGAAATAAATGACTGGAGGAGGACTTGTGGATAACATAGCTATGTAGCCACACAGCCGGAGGATACTGATCCTGCAACCTGATCTACCAGCATGGGCTCCTTTTTCGGTAATGAGTTCTAAGTATTCTGTGGAAGAGGTGACCAGACCAGACCTTTCCTGGTGTTCATGGTCACAAACAGCCTTCAACTCATATTCTTCATGTAACTCTACCTTCCCAGGATTCGCAGTTTCCCTTTCTATTTCTGCTACTGGCTCACCGTTTGACCCTGAATAGCTCATTTAGCGTCCTACACCTCAGTTTCTGCTAATCTGCTGTATAGTTTATTTTTATATATGCATACATATACTGTAGTTATAATAGTCCTTTTTATCTTCAAAGTGTTTCATAAACACTAATCATTTAGTCTCTAAATCAGCCACTAGGTGGGTTATTATGAGGTTTACTTTATTTCTGTAAAGCCCTTTGAGATCCCTGAATCAGGATTTAATTGGAAATATGGATTGTCTAAACCTCTTGGCACACTGAAAACTTATTCTACAAGACAGGCCCATACCTCTAAGGACCATCACGTCTTAAGCTGAAGCGGACTGAGTTGAGGAATTGAATGAGTAGCCTATATCTATCTATCTGTCTATCTATATATATATAGCCTCTATATATATATATATATATATATACACATATCTGCTACTATACCTATAAATATACATATAATGGTGATAGTAATTGTAAGCTACTTACCTGAATACAGAATTTTGTAGTGAGAACATAAATTTTAGTCTTTAAAATAGTATCATATCAAAATTAACCTTGATGGAAAATCACTTAGGATGAACTTTCTCTTCACACTCTATATGGTTTTTAGTGATTGGCCAGTTTTAAATTCAGGCAAAATGTTTGAAAAACAGAATAAACTCTTTTCAACTTTTTGGAAGTGTTTAGAACACAGACAGAAACAATACCATTAAGCTCAGCTCTTCCCCTGAAAATCTTTCTTTACACAGAAGCATTTTAGGGCAGAGTTTCAAACTGGTCTGAATATAGCCTCTGAATCTAACTTCCAGTTTTGCATGTCCAAAATTTCTGATTTATGATGGCAAGTCACGTTTGATAGTTGCTCTGCAGTATAAGTTTGGCAGGGACCAACTTGATAGGTACTTACAAAACTGCTCAGATGTTCAGTTTTGACTGTGACAAGGTAAAAGCAGCTTTGAAAAGGTAGTTGTTAACGATCAGGAGACAACCAGATGGCCAGGGGAATATTCCAAATAATCCTTTATTACCTGCCTAAA
>NW_017728998.1:10163484-10164433 GCF_001723915.1 Gavialis gangeticus | reverse complement strand
AGAACACAGACTGAAGCAATACCATTAAGCTCAGCTCTTCCCCTGAAAATCTTTCTTTACACAGAAGCATTTTAGGGCAGAGTTTCAAACTGGTCTGAATATAGCCTCTGAATCTAACTTCCAGTTTTGCATGTCCAAAATTTCTGATTTATGATGGCAAGTCACGTTTGATAGTTGCTCTGCAGTATAAGTTTGGCAGGGACCAACTTGATAGGTACTTACAAAACTGCTCAGATGTTCAGTTTTGACTGTGACAAGGTAAAAGCAGCTTTGAAAAGGTAGTTGTTAACGATCAGGAGACAACCAGATGGCCAGGGGAATATTCCAAATAATCCTTTATTACCTGCCTAAAAATCCATTTTATCTATCTATGCAGGTATTTATATAAGGAAGCATATTTGTGTGTATACATATGTACTACTCATCTTGGTATTTGAGTATCCTATGAACAAGAAAGTGTTTTGTGCAGTCACATCATTTAATTCCTTACCTTCTTGCTATCAGGGACTTCTGTTCATGTTAACATCTCAGAACGTGTAGCCTCATTATAAATGTCTTGCTAAATAATATGTATAATTTATTGTCAATGGGTCATCAGGGATTTTTTTTTCATTTGTTAATTTGTTCCATTGAAATTAGGAGCCAAGAAATTCCTTCTCAGTGACATAGGCAGTGATATATCACTCTCCAAGGCTAAGTACAGACAGTCAAAAAGCCTGAGACTGAATCGATTCAATTTTCATGAGTTAATCTAAGCTGCATAAAGTGAACTGATAAGCAAGTGAACAATCACTTTTGATTCCAGAAGCCACATCCCTGCAGTGGTCCAAGCCAGAAGTCCGGGGGTGGGGGGGGGACTGGAGCATACCTCCCAGCTCAACTGGAGCAGATTGCTTAGGCCAACGTTAGACCACCTACCCTGTGAGGAGGGATTTGCAGGGGAAGTGCA
>NW_017728998.1:10155833-10163235 GCF_001723915.1 Gavialis gangeticus | reverse complement strand
GAAGGTCTTAAAGGCACTCAATTAAGAAAACTGTCACTCTGAGAAGTCACTGCTCTTGAGGAGATGCTATAAGCAAAATGATCTCCCTGTTGCATTATAAAGGTGTTAAACCAGTGCTTCACAGTCAGTCTTTTTAGACTCCAGGTACCCCTAATTAGACTCAAGGCACCAGCTCTTCACTTTCACTAGTGTTTTGACTACAGAAAAATAATAGAACAATTCTCCATGGCAAAGAACTCAGAAAGAGCATAACAGGTCTGAATATTTTTGGCACTATGGATTCCTATCTGAAACCTCTGGGTTTGTCTTATGAATCATGTGTAGGTATTTGCACCATTAATAGGAACCTCAGTGAGAATCATTCAGTGTATGACCAGATACACAGCTGAAGTGACTGATTTTGCAGGATGCACAGGAATACATATCCTCTCATTGAACATAAGAAGCCATGCTGTAATGCCAGAATAAATTCTGGAGCTTGATGTGATAGATGTGCCTCAGTTGCCTCTTACTGCTTCCCAATGTAGTTCAGACGATTATTATTGCATACTCTGTGCTGTACACCCCAAGGTGTTTTCTCTAAAGCAGTTCACCTATCACATCCACAGTGGAACAAACTCAAAGCTACTAAGTCAATGGGAAGCCTCCCCATGACTAATGAGCACCGGAGAGGCTACTGAAACTGAAAGACGTAATAGACTTTTGGCTCTTCAAGCACTGTGAGAACCAATTATTGACATGTGTAACCCTTATCATGGTTTGAATGCACCTTCGGAGAGTGCTGGGCATAAAAAAAAGAATACCCAACTCTGTCAGGCAAAGAGTGCAGCTTACAGAAAGGGCTGGCTGATTTGAGAGGAGTGGAAAGGAGAAGGTAGAGAATGAATATACAGAGAGGAAGAGATAAACGAAGCAAATGAAAAAGAAAATAAGAGCTAGGGAAGAGCAAACTCCCTGGTGAACTCCCCTCCACTAGGCAGTCTAGTTAAACAAGGGGCTTAAGTATTGGTCTAACTTCTGGGTTTTAGCTACTTACACTAAATATATGTAAATTAATTATTCTTAATTAAAGAAACAGCTTCCCTTAAAAGTTCCCCTTCAAGGAGTGGGGTGGCAGACTGACTTGTTTGCTATCACTGTTTGCTTGTTCCCTGGTCACTCAGGGAGTCCTTTTATACCCCCCTGGGCCTGGACTGGCTCCACCCCTTGTTAGGGCTTTTGTCAGATACAGGCAGCAGTCCCCAGCGGTCATCCAGCTAGCAGCACTCCCAGATGCTCAGAGCACATGCCTAAACACACAGTCTACCAAACACTCAGCAAGCCAAACATACAGGCAGCCTTGGCTCACTTGCCTTCCCAGAGCAGGATCTGGTACCTGGTTCCCAGCTCCTCTTTCTCTTCCCCTTCCTCCTCTTGCTCCAAGAGAACTGCTTGCAAACTTCCCTGTCTGATGGCCCTGTTTGATTGCTCCAGTCATCAGTCACGAGCAACATTCAGTCAGCCAGAAGTTTCAACCTCTACCAGATTCACAACTTGTAAATAGACTGATTCTCCATTAAGATAACATAATATAACACCAATGCATCAATTTAGCATAGTCCTGGGCACTGATTAAAATAATACCTACCACAGCAGCTCTCAACATTTTTTGATTCAAGGCACCCCTCAGAAGATGCCAGTTCTTAGCTTTCACTTGCTCCTTTTCTATAAAAAAACAAAAGAACAATTCTTCTGTTGCAAAGAACTCAGAAAGACACAACAGGTCAGAATGTTTTTGACATGATGGGTTCCTATTTGAAATCTCTAGGTTTATCATGTTTATATGTAGGTGTTTGCACAGCAAACAGTGCAAATACCCTTAAAAGAATCCCACAGTACCCTTAAAAGAATCTCATGGCACCCTGGCTCAGAATCACTGGGATCATCTACTTGAGATGCTTAACTGCACAGTAAGTGCACGTGTCTACACATGCACACACTTACTGTGCAATAAACCCCCCTAATCATGAGTAAAGTTGATACGTGCAAGTGCAGGTATGAAATATAATCAAAATTAGTTACTGTGCAGTAATGCAAGTGTAGATGCAACCAGGGAGAAAATTTGCTCCCAGGTCAGCCCTCCCACTAGGGGTCCAGCCTGAGGCTAGCCCCAGGGCTCCAGGCTGGGAGCTTTTCCTGCCCCAGGGCTGGGCTGCCTTTATGGCAGCCCCTGCCTCAGGTCTTTAAAATCCTGCAGGCATTTTGAACCCTGGGGCACACAAGCAGGCAGCCTGAGGTGACTCCAGGACAGACCCCTGGACAGAACACAAGCTAGCCTCACTAGCGTGCATGCACCCTGATGCCACTGCCTGGCACCGCAATGCTGCACACCTGCCAGGCCTGTCCCATCCAGGCCTGCAGGTTCCTCTAGACTGCTGCAGGCTGCTGCAGGCTTAGTCAGGCCTGCCAGCACCTGGGCCCAACTATGGGCAGCTTCTGATTGCTGGAGCCAGCTGTACCTGCTGGCAGCCCAACCCAGAAAACTGCTCTGGCAGGTTGTAACAGGGAGGCCTAGCCCTTTTACCAGAAGACAGGTCGCCCCCTTTAAGTTCAGGACTTTCTGGGCACAGTGTGCTGGTAAGGTAGGGGTTAAAAGTTGAGCCAGGTCAGCTGATCAGGTGGCCGGAAGGGGGTAGACCAGGACTATAAAACCCCTGGGCTGGGTAGCAGTTGGGGCAAGGGAGAAGGAGCGTGTGTGAGAGCTCCATGGAGAGGCTGGGTGAGCAGTCCAAAAGCTGAAGGAGGGGAACTACTGAGGAACCTGGAGAAGCAGCTGCAACCCCAGAAGAAGGACTGTAGCTGATGGTGAGGAGCAGAAGCATAACCCCTGAGTAAATGTAAGCTGGCGTGCTGCCTTCTTTGATCATATTTTTCTGGTGGCAATTATAGCCTGTGAACAGACTGTTTATGATGGGGAGGGGTTTAATAACACCAGTGGTTTGGGCAAGACTAGTGGGGAAGTAGGAGGCCTTATTGGGACCCCACTACACTGTGGGGACCCTGATGCCAGTGTGGGCACAGAATTTTGGGGTGTACTATTCCCGGCACCAGAGGGCACGATCCTAAAAGGCTGGGATGGTCTGGTGTACCCGAGGTGCAGTTTTGGGGGTTTTTTGGAATGGGACAGTGTGGGGTCAGAGCCATTCCCCAGCCTTGAACTTGTGATCCCCTAGCCTTAGGGCTAGTGGCTAGGCCTCTGGGCCAGAGAAGCTGGGCTCCAAACTGGAGCAGAAAGGAGTGCCACAAGCCTCAAGACAAGGGAAAGGGCTACAGCCTCAGAGTCAAGCCCGGTTTGGTGTGTTTATATGAGGAGGCCTAGCTAGAGAAAGGCAGGGGTCAAGGCCCGTGGAGGCGGAAGACCTCAACGTACGAAATATAATAGGCAGTCTCCTGCTTACAAGAACATCGGTATAATAATTTTCCATCCAGACGTGGCAGGCGAGTAGAGAGTGGGACACAAGAAAACTTTAAGGGGACTCCAAGGGTGCCCCATGTAAAGTTCAGATAACAGGGAGATGGCGCTGGGGAAGGCAACCTGTTACACAGGTGCTGCTAGAAGCCTGGCCTGTCCCACCCTGGGAATGGGGCAGAAGGGGCACGCTGCCTGCAGCCAGCACCCAGCAGCCCACCAGCCCCTGGGGAGCAAGTGGGAATGTGGGGGTTGGCCGGCGGCCACCTGTGTCCAGGTCTGCTCTTCCAGCTTACCACGGTCTCTGGGTACCCATGCATGCCCAACCCCCAATCTGAGGCCAGGCTGTGCACAGCCCCTGGTAAAGAGCATCTTATCTCTAAAACATTGCAAACTCACACAAACAGATTCTTCCTCATGGCTCTACAGGGCCCACAGCTGTACTCAGGGGAGAGGTTGTACCTGGCAGTTGGGATGTGGCCTCAAGGTCACCGCCACCAATAGCCGGGGCCCTGCGGATGTGCCAGCTCTGCCAGATGTGCCAGATCCTGGACAGGACCCTCCTCCTGGACTGCCTGGTCATGGCATTGGAGGATCAGCTGGTAAAGCAGGTAGTGCTGGAGGAGGTGATCAGCCAGAGCCTCCCATACGTGATGCCCTGGCCCCCACTGGCAGGTGTGTGGCTCTCCTGAGGCCTCACTGGGAAGGGGGTGCTGCCGCTGCTGCTGCTACCACCACAGTTGGTGCTCCTGTTGCCAGGCATCTTCCACATACCGTGCCATGCCTTCTCCGCCCAGGCCTTGCTGAAGAACACCCCCAGAACCTTGCAGATGTTATGCAGCACACAGGCTGCAGCAATGATCCAGGGGAGGTTGTCCTTGGTGAACTTGAGGTGGGCAGTGAGCATGCACCAGCGGCCCTTGAGGTGGCCAAAGGCACACTCCACCAGGATACAGATCTGGCCCAGGCAGCAGTTAAAGTGGACCTGGCATGGGTCCAGCTGGCCAGTGTAGGGTTGCATGAGCCAGGGCAGAAGCAGGTAGGCAGACTCCCCAAGGAGGAGAGGCAGGACCACCATGGCACCCAGCTGCAGGTCCAGGATCCCCAGCACGAAGTGCCTACTCTCCACCAGGCACAGCAGGCTGGAATTCCTGAAGACATGGGTGTCACAGGCACTGCCCATCCAGCTGGCACTCATGTGCATGAAGGCCCATGATGGCCTGGAGCACCACAGAGTGAAAGCCCCTCCAGCTCTAATAGGGGTGGTCTCTGTGAGGTGGGTAGGTGATGGGAATGGAGGTCCCATCCAGGACCCCAATGCACTGGGGGAATCCCAGGGCACAGAACCCTACCACCACTACTAGGGGGTCATCCACGCAAAGCACAGTGTCCCCTCAGCTTGTCCTGGATGGCACCACGCACCTCCTAGATAGCCTCCCCCATAGCATCTTTGCCCATGCCTAACAGATGGCTGATGTACCGCAGGCTGGCAGGTGTAGCCAGCTTCAGCAGGGCAAGGGCCAGCTGGGTAGCCGCAGGGAGAGGCAGCTGCATGTGGGTGTCCTGCCACTCCAGGTGTGGCCAGAGCTGCTCCAGGAGATCTTCGAAGGTGGCCCGGGTCATCCTGAAGGCCTCCAGCCACTGCTCATTGTCTCGGGTGTGCTAGATGACCTGCTGCCACCAGTCCTGGCTGGCCCAGCAGGGCCAGAGGCAGTAGGGCTGCAGGCTCAAGTGGGCAAGGGTGGCCCCAGTAGTGGCATCCTGGAGCCCATTGGTGGCATCCCTGGTGATATCCAATTTGGTAGATGGGGTTGAGGTGGCAGGTGCAAGGCGGTGGCCCTGGGATGGTGCATGGTGGGTGGGCAGGTGGTCACTGTGTGGGGGGGGAGCCAGGAGAGTCAAGATGTCCATGGGCCAGCAGGGTTGGTATAGTGGGCCAGCATGGCCAGCGCAGCAACCAGCAGGAGCACAGGGCTCTGGTTATCACTCCCAAAAGCAGAGGAAGTCATGGTGGGGGGAGGCAGAGACAGCGAGGAAATGGCTGCAACATGCTGCCCCTGTGCTGTACACACTGCTCCTGCCCAGGGGAGTGGCTAGCCAGAGAGCAGCACACGGGGCGGGCTTTTGAAGAGGGCTGCTGGGTGCAGGCAGCTATGGGCAGAACCTGGAGCTCCCCCTGGTGGCAGCCAGGGTCCATTGCAGGGCCCCAGGAAGCAGGAGCATATTGGCAGCAAATCTGCTCCTGCTTTCCTGCACATGTATATGCCTGCCCAGCACTGTTTACATGTGTGTAATTTACTCACAAGTAAACTGGTGCCACAGCAAATGCATGTGTAGACATGCCCACTGATATGCTAGCTAGACTCTGACCTTGTCCTAACAAAGCCAATGGGAGCTTTGCTACTGACTTCAAGGGGCACAGGATTAAGTCTATAGAGAGGACAGAATAAAAAGCCACCAGAGATAAAGGAAAAGAGAATTCATTGCTAAAAACAAAGACAAATCTGCAATTCTCTTCCTTTGTCTTTTGTTCCCTAATAAATGTGCACAGTGGATTTTCAAAACTCCTTCCATGTGCTCGATACATTTCCAGTCTCTGTGGGATCTGGAGTTATATGTGACCAAATAGAGCATCCAGGCTACTCTGGCGGTATGTGAAGTTGTTCTGTTCCAGTCTCCTCACACTGCCTTCTAAACTCATCTGTCTCTGACATTAACAGCAAGGGAGACGCAGCAGCTGGGGAATCAATAGGGACAAGCTGAAAGTTATTTACAGATGTTAGCAGAGAAAATAGGAAAACGGCAGAGCAGAATGGTGTGTACATTTACCCATAATAAAAACGTTCTGCTATAATTAGAAGAACTGTTTCTTACAAGCCTTCAGCTTTTCACTATGAGTAGCGGGGCCCAGTCTCTGCTCTTTGACTGCTTGTACACGCCATGGGGATTTAATTTGGTTTAGTTCTCCCTAAATTGAAACCATTTTTTTTAATTAAACCAAACTAAACTCCCATGGCATGTACACAAGGGTGGGGGCCCGATCCTTATCTGCTTCTTTGGTGGCGGGGGGCAGAGGGGTTGGGGAGAGCTGCCGGTGGGCTAAGTAGTCCCTGAGCTGCATGGGGGTACCTGAGGCAGTATACACCCGCTGGCACCTGATCCAGGCAGTCCTGATAAGCACCACAGCTGCAGAGCGAAGCACCGCACCCCCGCCCCTGCAGTTGCAGAGGGAAGTGCCGGCCCCCCCACCGCCGTGGAGGGAAGCACCAGGCCCCTGCACAGCTCAGACAGGCAGACAGACTCTGGGGACAGAAAAAAAAAAATCACTTTTTTTTTTCTTCAGTGGATCCTGTCTGTACAGGCTGCCGCTGGGTCCCACAGGCCCTGAGCTGTACAGGGTCCGCCAAGCCCCAAGCACATTGGCTTTCAGCACCCCGTGCACTGTTGCACTTCGTTAGGTAGCAAACTAAAACACCTTGGAGGTGTTTTATCTTGATATGTACCAAAGTCATTTAAAGACCCACCTGTATGATCAGAGACTTGCAAGGCAGACCGTATGAGGAGAGGCTGAGGGACTTGGACCTCTTCAGCCTAAAGAAAAGAAGCCTGAGAGGGGACTTGGTAGCAGCTTACTGCTACATCAGGGGAGTACATCAAGAGCTCAATGAACAACTGTTCACCAGGGCACCCATCGGGAAGACCAGGAGTAATAAATACAAACTCCTGGAAGACTGCTTCAGGCTCAATTCTAGAAAAAACTCCTTCACAGTCAGGATGTCTGGATTGTGAAACAAACTCCCTCCAGAGGTGATGCAATCACCTACCCTGGAAATCTTCAAGAGGAGACTGGACAGTAGGGCTGTGCAAAGCTTCAGGTGCTGATTCAATTTGGACAAGATTTGGCCTGATTTGGTGGCCGAATCTCTGAATCCAAATCGAATCAGGGCACCAATT
>NW_017728998.1:10148013-10150833 GCF_001723915.1 Gavialis gangeticus | reverse complement strand
AATCTTCAAGAGGAGACTGGACAGTAGGGCTGTGCAAAGCTTCAGGCGCTGATTCAATTTGGACAAGATTTGGCCTGATTTGGTGGCCGAATCTCCGAATCCAAATCGAATCAGGGCATCAATTAAAAGGTCCGAATTGATTCGAAGCTGTCCAAATCAATTTGGAAGAGATTCAGAGAGCTTCAGCGATTTGGGCAGTCCCTGCTGGCTGCAGCAGGCAGCTGGACCTGGACTCCAAGCTGGTAAGTAGGGGGCGGGAGAGGGGAGGCTGGAGGAGAAGGGAGGGGACCATGGGGGGGACCCCTGCCAGGCCCCCTTCCCTGCCTGAGCACCTCCCCCAGCCCCCCCCACACACGGCTGCCCGGACCCAGCTGCCGGCCCTTTAAAAAAAAACAAAAATCCCCACTCACTGGCTGCTGCAGTGGCCTTGGGGCTTCTGGGGGCTCATGGAAGAGCCCCCCATGCAGCATGGGGCGCTGGGGGGCAGCAGGGATTTTTGAGAGAGTTCAGGGTTTTTTGTTTTTTGTTTTTTAAAGGACCGGGAGCTGGGGTGGGCAGGCAGGACAACCATAAGGGGTGCTGGGAGAGCGGATAGGGTTTGGGGGGCTTGTGGCAGAGCCCACCCCACGTGGCATGGGGCAGTGGGGGGCAGCGGGGATCGCCCCCTGCAGGGCAGGAGCCAGTGAGTGGGGGCTTTTTTTCCCCCAAAGAGCTGGGAGCTGGGGTCTGCAGGGCAGCCATTGAGAGCAGGTGGGAGATGGGGCCTGCGTGATTCGGAGATTCAGCAGCAGCCGAATCTCTGAATCAGATTCGGCACAGTGATTTGAATCACCGAATCGAATCACTGTCCCCCGAATCAGCCGAATACAAATCAGAAGCAAATACTAGCTTCAGCCGCTTCGCACAGGCCTACTGGACAGTCACCTCGCTGGGGTCACCTGACCCCCAGCTGTCTTTTCTGCCTAGTGCAGGGGGGCAGTACCTGATGATCTTGCGGGGTCTCTTCCAGCCCTTTACAATCTATGAATCTAAAATGAAATACATTGCGGAGTGTGCAAACAGCAATGCCATGAAAGCAGTGCAAAAGGGCTGAAGAATGCAACTGAGGAAAATAGCTTTACTTTTCACTAGAGTCTATCAAACTGTGTTTCTTCTTAGATCAACTGTTGACTCTGCTCCGCTACATCTATCCATGCTCTCTATCCAGATCATAAATAAATGACCATTTAGCCCCAGTACTGTGTAAGTACATGTAGAATATCAACCACATGAGTAGGAGATTTACCCAGGCAAAACTGTTCCCTGCTTAAGTGCTTTGTAGGTCCCTGGTAGACATTACAATTAAGACGTGATTACTCAGTTAATTGCACCACACATAGTAACACTGCTCCATAGTCAAGGAAATAATGGTATGATAAAATGGGTAACCAGTCCAAAAATATTCCACAGAAAATATGGAACATTTTTATGGCTGGTTTCCATCAAGTCTTAAATTAAATGTGTGGCAGGACAACCAGAGCTGACTCAAGACTCCAGCATGGTCCCAGGGCTATTGATTGTTGGTCCCAACCCCAGGACTGCGTGGAGTTAGGAACCAGCTGATTGTTGGTCCCTGGGACTACTTGGGTTCCACCAGGCTATGGGCCCCTTTCAACTTGCCTGTGCAGGCGGAGCCTGGGAGCCCAAGTTCTCCCTACGCTGGCAAGTAGTAACAGTGCCTTTGGGATCACGTGTCCTGCCCTGTACATGTGGCATGGCAAGAAGCACAATTGTTGGGATCAGGAACCTGGTCCCATCATGCCATTAAATGAATGTGTGCCAGCAGCCATAAAGTGGCCATATTAAAAAAAATCTAGCCAAAAAATGTCCAAAGCCAACAGAAATATCCTAACAATCAGCTTTGCATACACTTTACTGCCTACTGCTCAAATCTGACTTCACATCTTGGACTATGCACTTTGTAATCTTGTTTACAAAATCTACATCAATTTTCAACTGTTTTAGTAGCTTATGTGCTGACCACACATAATACATAGTTTAAGCAGCTTTAAATGACCAATCACTACAGATGAGACAAGTCAGCTTTTTAATTTTTGTTCCCAAAAATATCTGAGAATATATTCTAAGTACAGTTTGTTCTAATATAACTGTATACTATAGATCCTCGATGCCCATCACAGCCAATGGGAAGAACATTCTTGACAAAAATAAACTTTAAAAAAAACAGAAGTGTAAATAAAAATATGGGGAAATTTACAAGTTGAATTCAACATTGCCATGGACTTATAGCCAGATTTTCAAAACAGTGCATACACAACTGAGCATGAATATTCATGGGAGAATAATTTGTTAATATGACAGGTTCAGCAAACTACATAGTGATGCAAAAATGCATGCCGAAGTGGCCTGCTGGATGTTCTGCCAGCCGCTTGCACATGCAACTACTTTGGTTTCTACCCACAGTTGCAGTAACAGCATGTACAATTTCTGTGCGTGCCTTTTTGTACAGGTAGTTCAGAAAATGTGTTCTGTTTTGAGGACTAGCCTTGATCAATCCTGTACCTATTATCACAGCAGGATTTCATTTTTAGCATTCTATTAAGGTTATAATTAATTCTGCAGTTCCAAATGTTCCACAGCTATAATTTATTTATGTGCCCAACATCTTCCTCACAGCTGAAATTAGAGTTACGGCTCTTTTGTTTCTTAAATCTTTCCTTGATCCTTTTTAATGTATGTGGCAACTATACTTTGTATTTTTTTAGCCCTCTGACATAATCAGGTTCAAGGCAGAAGAGGGGAAAGGGACCTATTGGTGGG